>NW_028156028.1:0-19000 GCF_963993115.1 Abramis brama | reverse complement strand
CAGCATCCGAAGGGGTTGATCCTGATCCTGTTAAATCATCATGCAAGAGACTGGGATGGTGGAAGGAGCAGAAGAACCAGAAGACTTGAGGACTCTGAAGACAAAAGACTCAAAATCTATTTAAAATAAATGCTGCTCTTCTGACAGTTCTGTTCAAACGTTCCTGATTTTTTTTCCACAATTTACATGCTGAGGACTGGATGCTGGCTACTGTAATAAATTATTAACATAATTTTTTAACATTCCAGGAATAATTACTTTGTAAAATAGATTAAAACAGAAAACAGTTATTTTAAGTTGCAACAATATTTCAGAATATTACTCTTTTTAATGTATTTATTAAATAAATGCAGCTTTGATGAGATGAAGGGATTTCTTTCAAAAGTATTTAAAAAAAATTACCCCAAACTTTTGAACGGTAATGTATTGTGTATATATATATATATATATATATATATATATATATATATATATATATATATATATATATTTTACATGACTGTGAATAAATGAAATTATTTGAAACGTATAACTTATAATGTACTACTTCAACTTTCAACAAGTGCAATTATTTTGCATTCATTGTGGCAAATGCAAAGTACAACCAAACTAATCTTGTTGTTTGTTAAGGCCACAGGTATATTACAATACATCTTTGCATTGTCCACACTTTTCCCAGTGTACCCACAGTATGCCCACAATTTTTACAGTGTTCCCACAGTATGCCCACACTTTTTACAGTGTTCCCACAGTATGCCCACACTTTTTACAGTGTTCCCACAGTATGCCCACACTTAACCCAATGTACCCACAGTATACCCACACTTTGCCCACAGCGTGAGCTTGCTGTGGGCCCACAACTGGTCCCAATGGGGGCCCACTCTACTTAGTGTGGGCCAGCCCACAGTCAGCCCACACTTTGGGCTGTCCCGATAGGGCCCTACCTGGGCCCCATAGTGTGGGGCCCACATGTGCCCCGCATTTCACGCTGGTATCTGGGCCCACAGTGGGCTGCCCACAGTGGTCCCACACGGGTCCCCAAGGGGTTTGCTGTGGGCCCACAACTGGCCCCAATGGGGGCCCACTCTACTTAGTGTGGGCTAGCCCACAGTCAGCCCACACTTTGGGCTGTCCCGATGGGGCCCCACCTGGGCCCCATAGTGTGGGGCCCACATGTGCCCCGCATTTCACGCCGGTATCTGGGCCCACAGTGGGCTGCCCGCAAGGGCCCCATTCGGGCCCCAAAGGAGCATGTTTGCTGGGTTAGAGCAGTGATTCCCAACCCCCGGTCCCCGGACCGGTGCCGGTCCGTGGACCCGTTAGTACCGGGCCTTGAAATATTCCCAGAATAATGTTTCTTTTTTTCTTTTTTCTTTTTTTATAATAATAATAATTGTCTTTTTAAATGCTTTTTTAAGTGCTATGACGTCATGTTATTTAATCCAAAACCTAAACAATAAATAGATTAAAATGTGTTTCTTTGAGCGCCTTGCGATTGCTTAGCAACGCGTCATATCTGAACGGACTGCAAAAAAGCGCGCTGCACCTGAAGTGACAGGGAAGTGGAGAGATGAGCGGGCCGCGATATTTTTTTTCAATGGCTAATTTTATTGCGGACAGTTCTGGTAAAAGGAAAGGCGATGACCAACTCGAAAATAGAGAGAGAGAGAAATAAAAAAAGTAAAGCTTCATAAAATACGATACCTCATGTACATTAGGTATGGATTTATGACAACAGGCGATCCGTGGCGCCAAATCCGTTGTGTTATTGGTGGTGAAAAACTGTAAGCTGGTTTTCGTTCATATTTGTGAAGCAGACCTTTTTAAATTTCGTTTTATTGTATCCTGGAATTTGTGTGCATTGTTTTGGATGCATATGTTTTTATGGATGCTCAGGAAGAACAGATTGTCTTGTGCACAGCTACAAATATAGTAATATCAATAAGCAGTTCATGCTCACATTAAAATAGTTTTGTTCTCATTGGTCTGATCTGGTATTTTTTGTTAAAGGTTAAAGCTTAATTTCTAATTTTATACTTTTAAAAATGATTGGCTGAAATCACTAAGTTATGTGTTTGCTATTGTATTCTGAAACTGTCTGACTGTTGAAACTGGCTCTTATTTTCATACAATTAGCCTTTGTTGTCACCTGTTGGTGTGTGAAAACACTAAGTTGCTGTTGAAGTGATTGTCTTTAGTGGTTCTGGAGAGATTTGACAGGTGAAATGGACTGGTATTTTCATACAATTTGCCATTACTGCCACCTGCTAGTGAGTGAGTGCGTGCTGTGTGAGTTGCTTTTGAAGTAGACCTAATTGTATGGCAGTAAAGGGAAACCTTTTGTGAACCGGTCTGAAAGTTTAAAAAGATTGGTATATTCATACAAGTAGCCTTTGTTGCCACCTAGTTCATTATATGCAAATAAATGATAGGCTGTTACTGTTTTACACAGTGATATGTTCCAAACGATGCATCTTAAAATTGACAACTGGTCCCTGGAATTTTTTTTATGAATATGCTGGTCCCTGGCACAAAAAAGGTTGGGAACCCCTGGCTTAGAGAACCTTTAACTTTATATTGCGGCGCTGTGCTGCACTACATTGGGGATGTAGGCTATATTAATAGGCTACAGGCAAGCAGATGGACCAGCATATGAACGTAACGTGCAAAGTTTCACGCTAAGCGTTTCCCAGTGATATACTGGCATAAGTTCGCCTGACACTGGATATTCGCACTTTGAGGGACCGTCTCTAAAGTTACATACGACATTGGTACACACGTTTCTAACTTCAATAGCATTTGAAGAGAATGACTTACAGTCATACAACTAGTGTTCATGTAGGTGTCATGATGCACACTTTTTGAAGTGTGTGGTACTGAAAAAAAATAGCAATATGTAAGCCTACACATGATTAAATATCAAAAATCTAAAAGTGTGCATCATGTCTGGCACCTACATGAACACTTTACAGTTGGTTTTATGACTGTAAGTCATTCTCTTCAAATGCTATTTGTAGATTATTCTGGTGAATGATCGTGTTTGTGTACTGTATGGACACTACAAGACACCGTACCTGAGGAAGTGCGCATGCGCATTAGTCTCTCCAGCCGAAATGAGGTCAGGACACTACAGTCCCTACTTCATTGTACCCAAGAAAGCTGGTGGGTCACGACTAGGGATGCTCATATTGACCGTTTAACCGTTAACCGAATGTAAAAATTTTGACCGATTAATACTATCAGTTAAACGGTTTAAAAGTTTTTTTTTTATCTTCTTTTTTTTTTTAGTTTGCTGCATGGTTTAAAAAAATAAAATACTTTATAGCTTATATATTTATTAACTCACGGAGCGCGTCGACACCTTTTTTACAGTCTATGGTCGACACGCGCAACCACACACGTCTCGAGACGTTACCTGTGTATTCCCGTCCGATGGGACATCCATCCCATCGGAGAGGGTGTTTTCTGCCGCGGGTCTAACTGTCAACAGGCTGCGCTCCAGACTGACCCCACATCACGTTGATGTTGCTTTTTTTAACTAAAAAAACGGAAACAAAATAGGTGTTTTTTTCTAAAGCTTTGTACAAACGGATTCAGTGTTTTCTTTTTGTCATCTTAATTTAATTATTTAAGTTTAAAAAATATATTTAGTGTAGGCCTATTTTGTTTTTTATTTGTATTATTTTATTCTGCTTTTCTCTCACTGTCAGAAATGCTGCAGGTGCGTGAAAATTTAAACTGAATCCAGGTTCTGTTGTTGATCTGTTCTGTATGCTGCTGTTTGCACTTTGCACGTTAAAATAAACCCTTTGATAAAAACTTTTTTTTTTAAAGGGTCACAGATACGCGTCCATTTTATTTGTATTTAATGCAATTGACCCTTCGCAAAGACCCGCCCCCCTTAGTTACTGTCGCTATGTCCGACAAGCTACACTGCTCTCACGTACACCATGTTCTCACGCAGTGAAAAATACATCGCGGAGCAGAAAGGAGACTGACAACATGCTGACAGACCAGGTTACTTTTCGGTTACTTCTGATATTAAACATATTAAACAAAGTCTCACCTTTCAAATTTGGTCATTTTTTAAAATAAATTTAAACGATACAATAGGCTACATACCGTTTTGTGGCTCTTAAATGTGTCTGACAGATCGCTGTAGAGCATCCGTTAAAGCTGCTCGTGAACCGATCATCTCTTCCTTCTATAGCATCAAATAAGTTATGAATTAACATAAGGAATGTTGTTTTCAAACCGCGGAAAGGGGTCAGTACATTCCGTTTTTCAAGTTCAAATCCTCCCATGTTAATCTGCTAGCTAACGTTATCTCTCCTGACTGCTTTGTCGGACAAAATGGCGGATTATGATTGGTGAGATCGGCTGTCAATTCAATATTATAATCTTATCAGTTAACGGTTAATAATCGATTAACGAGCGGCGGTTGTCGGTCGGGAAAATTAATCGAAATGAGCATCCCTAGTCACGACCGATCTTGGATCTGCGAGTTTTGAATCGGAGCCTTCACAAGCTACCGTTTAAAATGCTCACGCAGAGACGCAGAGAATGCGTCCGTCCCAGAGATTGGTTTGCAGCGATCGACCTGAAGGACGCGTACTTTCATGTCTCACTTTGCACTTTTGCGTTCGAGGGTCGAGCATATCAGTTCAAGGTCCTGCCCATGCTCCATTCATTAGTGCCTTCGGTTTGATCTATCCTGGACAAAGATTTGCGGAAACACCAGACTGCACTTTAATCTACTAGTAATAATGATTTCAGAAGAATGCAGAATAAATCAAGATGTAACATTTATTTGTCTGGTAAAATGTATCATGCCAATAACACAAGTGATTAAAAGCAATGGTGCATTTTGCACCATTTCTCATTATTTTACTTCCACACAAGATCCCTACAACGCTGCTTCGGCTTAACTACACAGAGTTACGTCATCGTCTATAATTCGGTCAAATATTTTAAAAACCAAAGCAGAAAAAACGAAAATGTTACCGGCATAAATGAAGCACAAACAAACAAGATGGCTGGTGACGCCATCACCTGTAATCAAAATACAATTTTGCTACATTCAATCGAAAATGCAATCGCAAGTGTCTTAACTGAGTGTAAATGCAATTAAGAAAAATAACATTTAAATGATCATTTTGCTACAGTTTTTGCTTGAACATGTTAAACATATCTAATCATTTCTGTAATACTTTTTAATTTTAATTTTGCAACTTATAAAGCGTTAAAATATGTATTCAATGTACATATTAAAACAACTGTATGAAATGGAAAATTTAAATTGTATAATTGAATTATCATTTTCATTTTGCACCAAATGTTGTAGAGATGTAATGGAAAATGTAAATTTAAATACAGAAATGCATTGCCATTATACATATTGCATTGTCATTTTGCATATTACATTTCAAATTGAATATTGCTGCCCATA
Organism: Abramis brama; assembly: GCF_963993115.1. Taxonomy (NCBI): domain Eukaryota; kingdom Metazoa; phylum Chordata; class Actinopteri; order Cypriniformes; family Leuciscidae; genus Abramis; species Abramis brama. The sequence goes on along the minus strand of NW_028156028.1, from coordinate 13,551 downwards.
TGCTTCCATATTTTCTTGATGAACAAGCATATACTGGAAATATTTCTGAAGTGACACTTCTCTCCAAACAGCTTGTGCTGCAAAGCTCCTCCAAACATGTGATCAATCCTATTAATAAATTCATTACAGTTCAGAGCACATGATTGTTTTACGGCTGTAATTTTCTTGGTTCTGATGTTGTGTGTTGAGTGTCCAGCAGATGTTGTGTGTTGAGTGTCCAGCAGATGTTGTGTGTTGAGTGTCCAGCAGATGGCGCCAAATCTCCATTCAAACTGATGACGTTTGATGTTTAGGGGTGGGTTTAGGGATCATGGGGTAGAGATGGGTAGGTTTAGGTATATGTAAGGTGGGAGGAGTTGGATCTGGATCCAACTCCTCCCCCTGGATTTCTTGTTCTGCAGTGAGGACCATCTCGGAATATGAGGCGTCTCCTCTGCAGGATCACGGCTACAAATCAGGATCTTCAGCTACAGGATCAGTAGCTGTGGTGATAAACTCAAACACAGGATGAGGAGACACAATCCATGGAACAGAAATAATAGCAAAATAAGAGTCTCTAGAGTGAAAAACAAACATAACATATTATATCTTGAAAGCTGTATGTATGCTAAAAGTTTTTTCCTATTTGTGATGTGACAGTTATGAAGGTGATATTTTTCTTTTAATATCTCATGTACAGATGGTGCTGGTTGGGCCTGTGTGATTGGGTTTCTTCAGTTACTCTGGACAGTGTGGATCTTTCACCGGTCATTTGATGATACGGGTACCATACTGATGTAATAATATTAGCTCAAAGGGGAAATATTAATAATAATCCATAATTACCAATTATGATTAATTATTAATATTTGGGTCAGTTAATTAGATTAACTTTGAGGTAAGCCAAATTAATATTACAATCAATTAATCAGTTCCAACGAACTCTTTGATTATTCATTTATTCTAAGGAAAATGTATTGTTCATGGTCACTGAAAAATAATTATTCCTTATGTACAGCAATTAGCATGTAGCAAGATCAAAATCGTAAAAGGGACTTTGTATGCAAACAGAGGATCAGAAACCAAATTCATAATTGTGCACAAGTTTTATTAACTAAATCACAAACATAACTAACACTAAACAAACATAAATACATTCATACATCCATACATACATGCATAGTTAAAGGGGTGAGTTATGTGGAACCGGAAACAGGAAATAGAACTATGGAATACGATCTATTTCAGTATGGAAAGAAATGAAAGAACCATCAGCTTATTTCATAGCAATCTCATCAAAGAATACTTGCATGGCAGTTGCAATCGTGGAAAATTCTTGAAGTGGATGAAGATTGGATTCATTGATGGGTCTATGGCCTTGAAGAAAAGCATGGTGGCTTCGAGCACATGGCTGTTGTGAGTCGAAGCCTGCTGTCCTGGCTTGAAGACCAGGAGTGGATCGTTGAGTCAGTGATGGTAAAGTTGCAGTTGTTTTCTGGATTGCAGAAAAGTCTGACTCCCTTTTTGGAGTATGAAAGCATGGCAGACATTGCTCAGGCCTGTTTGGGCCCAGGGAGCTGGGCCCAAGTGGGGGGGAAGGGGTCCAGCCCCTCCCCCAGTAACAGCAGAAGCTGCCTTGTTGTCGGATGAGAAGCGTTGAGAAGAGAGAGTGGTCACTGTGGTCAGTCTCTAATAAAGCCTGAGAATGGCCACCCCTCTCTGGGTTTGCTGTACCAATGAGAAGGGTGGACTGTCTGGCGGGAGTTTCTTCTGTCACCTGGGGCCGGTTTCACAAAGATAGACTTTGACTATGGCTTAGATATAGTAGATAGTCAGACTTCAGATAGACATCTAAATCAGACCGTTGCACAAAGCACTTAAGACTCTGACTATCTTAATTAGGACTACACTGCAATGCATTCTGGGTAAAATAAGACACTTTTCAAAACAAAAAACATGGCGGATCGAGTAAGTGCATTCAACCACTCAGTGCAGTTTACCCCAGTGGGAAATATGTGTTTGTTGGAGGAGTATAAATGACGGAGTATGTTTTTATGTTTCCACTGTTCGATTGCGCCCGTGCCTCTCTCTCTCTGACACATAGCCTACACACACACACACACACACACATTCAAGCATTACAATCTTGACATCGCAGACTGTTATTATGCAGCATTCACACCAAACGCAAGCGTCAAATTCTTGTATATCGCGTCTAGCTCGACGCTTGAACATTTTGAATCCATTCGCGCGTCCAAGGCGAATAGGACGCGCATATAAAGCGAGCGTTTGAAGCGAAATAGACGGGCGTTCGGAGCTATGACTCCACTTTGACTCTACTAACCCCTGTTGCGTCCACTGTTTAGACTATGAAAGGGAGCGCGTCGATCGTTGCTCGCGTTGACTATGTAACGGCCCTAACAGTTACAAGGACATTTTACTTGGGAATGTAGAGGTAGAAACAAGAAGAAATGTTTAAATTATGAGCAATTTTCCCTTTTCTTTTGGCAGTTTGTAATGTAACTGATTGTTACTGCTGGTTGCCAAGGTAACATAGAGTCTTAGACCTAAGTTAGCCTGGGGGTAAGGTGTCTAATTTTTTTGGTCTAAATTAAGTCAGTCTTTATTTTTGTGAAACAGTCTAACTTGCAATAGACTAGTCTATGAGCTAATTTTAGACTTGTCTAACACCTTAGACCGTCTAAAATAGCTTTGTGAAACCGGCCCCAGGATTTACAAGCCTTTGTCTTAAGCGTGCTCACTCGGACTGGCATGCTGGATTGGTGTTTAATGACACTACTAAGGAAGATTCTTAGTAATTCTAATGTGTTGCACAGCTATTGGCATATCATGTACACAATCATTTCGATCTTCAGAGTACCAATTTATCGAGACCAAACATGGTATAAGTGGGGTTACATAGACAGTTGGTCCTGTAATAACTACATAGTATCAAAGAGATCATAGTATCAACAGAATTATTAAAAGACAAAACACATAACAGTAAATCATTCTCAAAATGTTCTGGAATGCCTGTTCATTTCATGTCAGTCAGTTCATCAATAAATGAATGCAGGAGAGTTTGTTCTGATATCTGTGGCAGAGTTAGTTACTTGTTAGCATTCCTGAGAGTCATAAAACATCCTATCTGATCGCGGCCATGGCAACCAGGCCCCTTTCGCCCCGCCTGGGGGGTTGGGACCCTGCTCTTGGATGGAAGTTTTTAAAGATTTGTGTGTGCATATGGCAAATAATTGTGTCTGATTTGTCTCAGTCGCTACACTGATCATCTTCTTGATGTTGGTCTATCAGCTCCAGTTTATTGTCTAAAGTTTAAGCATCTGGTTCATTTATAATGTTAGTTATAAACTATTTTGAAAAGCATTTTATAGGGTGTGCATGGAAAGTATTCACCCCCACATATTGGGCAAATAACCTTGTGATTTGATGCAAAATCACTTTTTTCCCCAAGATGGTCATTTTTGTTTAAATTGACAATTTCTTATTCATGAAGCAGTTGTATCTTACTCCTATCTAGATAAATGAAAATTAGTCCAGTAATTAACAGTTAATTAAATGCTATCACACTATAAAGCAAAAAAAGAAAAGACATCTTGTAAGAAAAAGAAAAGTAAATATAAATTCTATCAAAAGACAGTGTATTTTCAGTCAGTCAGTCTCAGTAGAGTAGAAGAGAGATCTACTTGAGTTTACTTGTGTGTATTTGTAAAGTGTTTAGTGTTTTTTTAATTTGATGATAATGAATTGTATTAATCAAACCTACAGCTTTTCCTACTTTTGTTCCTGTGCACCTGTTGGGATCAGTTGTTCTTGTGTTTCTGAGCTCTGTCGCGCTGATGACAGATCTCATACTGAAAACAGGCGAGTCAAACAATACTGTATTATATCTCATTTATCTTCAGTTAAAATTCTTCCATAATCCAATATAGTTCACCTCAAGGAAGAAACATTCTGATCAACATTCTTATTTTAATTAATATTTACATGTATTCATTTAGCAGACACTTTTATCTAAAGTGAGTTTCAAATGATGGATACAACAAGCCGTTCATCATAAAGAGGCAAATAAACACATGCAGTGCTCATAGTTTCAGAGAATAATACACCATATGTGGAGGAATTACTCTACACTAAAACATGAATACGGCTAATAACAGATAGTTTGCATTGTTTCACTGTTGTTTGAATGTTGAAATATGAATGTTTCCTCTGTTCTGTCTCAGTTAATGGTAAAGGTGCAATAGGATGTTTCCCTCGTGTTCCCGTCGTGTTTCCCTCTGAATGTCTCTGTCTCTTACTCCTGCTGATTTCATTAGTATCTGCACCTTGTAAGTACAAACCTCAAGTACAATCATTTCAGATAATCAGTTAAAAGGAAAGTTAAAATAAAATAAAGACTGTCATACCAAACGTACAGGTTGAGTTAAAGGACCAGAAAATAAACATTAAATGTCAATATATCATAAAATGTTTGCTTATGTGTATTCTGTATAGGGCGAAAACAATTTCTGCACTGCTTAAAGTGTCAGTTTTGTTTTAAAATACATATTTAATTGAGTTTGAGAGGTTTTATGTGTAACACAATCTGGATGTTCCCTCCATATCATCAAAGAGGTATCCTGGGATGTAATGGGAACAGCAAAACATTTTTTAACACAGATAAAGTGGTTATATTGTGAATATACATTTTATTTAACATGTGAAATTTAATCAAATTGTTTAAAATTATACATCTTTTATAAAAAAAAATGTTTTTTTTATTGGTTGGTTACTCCAGTGTCCAAAAGCATACTAATGCAGCCTGAGGGGGGAAAAGGTAGAAAAAGAAATACATAAAAACTAGCATCATGTCAGGCAGAACAGTAGATATACACAGTAGAGTATCGACAGTCAGGAGAGGTTACCGACACAGTGAGGTGTCCATATGTGTCAGAAGTCTTTACACTATTGACGTGTGTGACTATTGTCAAGCATGAGCTTCTCGAGTGGTAGTAATGCAGACACATTTGAAAGAAGGCACCTGAGGGGATGACCACAAAAGCAATATACATTTCTTTGTCAGATAAACCAAAATTAAAAACATGTTTAGCATGAGAGTCTAACATTGTCTCCACTCCGATATAGTTATGTATTTTGGTTCAGAAAGGGATGATTTTATAATATTTTAAGACAGAGCTGTGTCCCCCAACTTTAAGAAAAGGGAGAATTAATGTGTGCTTGAACACTTTCTAAATAATCCACTGACTGTCTCTACTGGCTTTGATCTGAACAGGGATTCAGACTCCAGACACCGGATCAGAGCAGAATCAGAGTCCTCAGGTGAGCGTCCTTCTCAAGCCTTATCAAGTTTACTTCATGTTAAGCTGATGTCCCATTGTTTAAAGTATACATGTCGTGTCCTGAACACAGACTGAAGCTGGATCTGGTGAACCTCCAGCCACTGGATCAGACCACAACTCAGAATCACATGAAATGAAAGCTCTCATGAAGAATGAAGATCAGGAGACTGGAGCCAGTGGAGAAACTCAGCCGGAGTCAGTGGTGACACACACACATAATCAGTAATGACAGAAAAAGACTGTTAATCCCACACACACTGATGTTTAGTCAAACTCTTATGAGCTCTGACAAGAGTTCAGTGGAATTCGTCATTTCTGATGGAGATTTAATTAATGTTAAAATTAATTAATTGTGTGTTTAATCCACACACACACACACACACACACACACACACACACACACACACACACACCAATGACCGCGTTACATTAGTGTTACTGCCCAAACACACACCTGTAACCGTGTTACATTAGTGTTACTGCACAAACACACACCTGTGACCGTTACATTAGTGTTACTCCACAAACACACACCTGTGACCGTGTTACATTAGTGTTACTCCACAAACACACACCTGTGACCGTGTTACATTAGTGTTACTCCACAAACACACACCTGTAACCGTGTTACATTAGTGTTACTGCACAAACACACACCTGTGACCGTGTTACATTAGTGTTACTCCACAAACACACACCTGTGACCGTGTTACATTAGTGTTACTGCACAAACACACACCTGTGACCGTGTTACATTAGTGTTACTCCACAAACACACACCTGTAACCGTGTTACATTAGTGTTACTGCACAAACACACACCTGTGACCGTGTTACATTAGTGTTACTCCACAAACACACACCTGTGACCGTGTTACATTAGTGTTACTCCACAAACACACACCTGTAACCGTGTTACATTAGTGTTACTCCACAAACACACACCTGTAACCGTGTTACATTAGTGTTACTGCACAAACACACACCTGTGACCGTGTTACATTAGTGTTACTCCACAAACACACACCTGTGACCGTGTTACATTAGTGTTACTGCACAAACACACACCTGTGACCGTGTTACATTAGTGTTACTCCACAAACACACACCTGTGACCGTGTTACATTAGTGTTACTCCACAAACACACACCTGTGACCGTGTTACATTAGTGTTACTCCACAAACACACACCTGTAACCGTGTTACATTAGTGTTACTCCACAAACACACACCTGTGACCGTGTTACATTAGTGTTACTGCGCAACTGCCGTTGCTGTGATGCAACTGTAAAATGCTTTGTTGCTGCGTGTGTTGCTTGGCAACCTCTCTGGAACTACATTGCTTGGTGGAGGAATCAGTGTGTTATAACATATTTTTTGTTGCTGGTGTTTATTTTATGAATAAAATAAATATTAAAATTAATATTTTTATGGAGTAACCGTTTTCTAAAAGCAATAAGGCCCTTGAAGCCGTGTTTTACAGTGGATGTAGATCAGCTGAGGGGGTTTAACTCTGCGTCGAGTCTAACAACGTGCTGAATATTCTAACCCTTTAGCTGTTCTACATCCACTGTAAATCACTGCTTCAAGGGGCTTTTTGCTTTATTACACTTTAAATATTATTGTTTTGTTTTATTCTTTGTGTTTTCTTGTGTTTGCTGTTGTGTAAATATGTATAATAAACTGTTTAGTAACACCTTTGTTGTGTATTTATTTACACTCACACACACTTAATGATTACAGTTCACATTTATACGCGGAAGCGACAAAGAATTCTGAATTCTACATTTTTAAGGCCAGACAAGTAGTTTGTTGAGATAAATTTGTGAAGGACTACACGCCTGCACACACATATTCAAACGCGCATAGGCCCTACCTATAGACTGAACACGTAATACGCATGTGCACACCATCAGTGTTTTCACAGATTCGCGTTTTTGAAGTTTACACGGAGATGATAACGGTTTGCAAAAATTTTCACCGCTTGCACCCTTGAACATATTTCAAAGCATATTTCAAACATATTTCAAAGTTCACTGTTGTTGTTAAGGGTAGAGCGCTGGCGCTTGTAACACCAAGGTCATGGGTTCGATTCCCAGGGAAAGCAATAACTGATAAGAATGTAAATGTGTGCCTTGAAATGCAATGTAATGTGCTTTGGATAAACGCGTTGTGGAAGAAAGTTAATATGTTTGCATTTTCTTATATTCAAGTAATCTTAGAAACATGGTGGTAATTAGATTAAGGTAATAAAATGCACCATGATTCAAAAGTCCCATGAATTTTTAACACATTGATAGAACAAAGAGCTGTTATTAACCCTTATGAATGTATGTATGTGTTGATACATACCCTTATGGATATATGTAGGTGTACGACCTTGTATTCGTGACTTGACAAAAAAGTAATGACTGAGACAGAGGGTCTCTACTCAAGGGTAGCATATGATAAACAAGTCTAAACAATGTGTTAGTTATGGCTGAGACAGATCTTCATTTAGCCTAAATAACCTTAGGGGAGTCAGGACTATAAATAAGGAAGTACAGTACTGTTTACACAGTACACAATTATTTTAGCAAACAATAGTGATAATAATCTGTAATTCTCCTAAATGTCATTTTCACGTTCCAAAGGTTGTAGTAAATTCCTAATGGCCCGAGGAGAATATGAGCTCATGTGCAAAAGCTGATGAAGAGGAATTGTGGATTTACTATTAGATATTATATTTTCAGCATCTATCATGTTGTTGGTTGTAGTGCGTACTGTATGTAAGCTGGATCACATGAGATGATTTTCTCTGATTCGGGTTCACAGCCTCTTGAACGTTATGACATGCTCATTTTAGTGGTGTTTTGTGCTGAGATTTAATTATTAGGGATGTTTCTATTAGCCCTCGTGTTGGGTCGAGCAAGTGATTGCTTTTGCTCCATCAGAAATACAGAGCCAGAGACACCACTGGTTAGTTTGTACATGTATTCTCCAGCAAAACTAAAATTTGAATAACAAATGAATCCAAAGCGTTAAGCCGAGTTTCACCAGTAACACAGAGATGAGAACATGATTTGAATGGTTTCACTCCAGGGTTCACATCTCCAGCCTCGCGCTCACTGAGAGAGAAACTGCCCTGAACCATCAGGAGGAAAGCAGAGACTTTACAAACCTGCTTCTCGCTCCAGATGCAGAAGTGAAACATCATGTGTTAAAAACGTCTCCGGTTACTTATTGTAACCTTGTTCCCTGAGAAAGCGGAATGAGATGCTGCGCTGCTCAGCGCATTGGGAACATATTTTATCGTGACCAGCTGTGAATAGTGTGTATAACACGTCGATGGAATTGACCCGGAGGTAATATAGCCTCGGTCGGTGACGTCATCGGCGCGCCCCCGCGACACGAGGCTATAAGTAGATGAGCCACAGGTGCATCGTCAGGATATTTTGTCTGAAGAGCAGTCCCGGGACATCTTCAGCACGGCAAAGTAGCGCAGCATCTCGTTCCGCTTTCTCAGGGAACAAGGTTACAATAAGTAACCGGAGACGTTCCCTTTCGAAAGCTACAATCGATGCTGCGCTGCTCAGCGCATTGGGAACGAGAATACCCACGCCGCCGTGCTTGAACATGTCTGGACTCCCACGGTTGTGCAGGTGTGTTTCACAAGAACGTAAGAAGGCCTAGACATTAGCTTGCGATGTTGACTCAAGGACATGAGAGCCCGGAGTGGCATGAACATCCAAACTATAAAATCTTATGAATGTGTGCGGAGAGGACCAACCTGCCGCATCACAAACATGTTGCAAAGGGGCCCCCCTTGCCAGAGCACTAGAAGAGGCGACCCCCCTGGTGGAGTGAGCTCTAAGACCTATAAGCGAAGTTTGCCCACGCGCCTCATAAGCAAGAGCGATAGCATCCCTGACCCAATGAGACATAGTCTGCTTGGTAGCAGCTCCTCCTCTGTTGCTGCCCCCATAACAGACGAACAATTGCTCCGACTTACGCCACTGGCTAGTGCGGTGGACGTAAGCCTGAAGAGCACGGACAGGACACAGCCTATGAGATCTCTCCTGCTCCGGCGTTGAGAACGGCGGGGAGCAGAAAGCCTCAAGAGTGACAGGATGTACAGCCGAAAACGGAACCTTAGGCAGGTAATCAGGATGTGGATGCAAAATCACTTTCACCATACCTGGGGCAAAGTCTAAGCAGGATGGCGAGATAGACAGAGCCTGCATATCCCCAATTCTCTTCAAGGAAGTTATTGCCATCAGAAAAAACATTTTTAGAGTCAGAAGTTTATCAGACGCTGATTCTATTGGTTCAAAGGGGGTGTCAACCAGACCCTCAAGAACTATAGCTAAATCCCATGAAGGGACCTTGGTTCTTACTGGAGGCCTCAGTCGCCTGGCTCCCCGAAGGAAGCGTGAGAGCAGAGGGTGTCTCCCAAGTGGCGCCCCGTCAACTAAGGCGTGGCAAGCCGAAAGAGCGGCCACGTAAACCTTAAGAGTGGCAGGACATGTGCCTGTTGATAATTTCTCTTGCATGAAGTCCAGCACTGAAGCAATCTGGCAGTTAACTGGATCTACATTGTGTTCAACGCACCACCTTTCAAAAACACCCCACTTAATAGCATAACTTCTTCTAGTAGAGGAAGCCCTAGCACTCAGAATGGTCTCAATAACATCCGATGAAAGCCCAGTGTCTCTTAATTGGTTCCCATCAGGGGCCAAACATAAAGATTCCACAGGTCGGGCCTGGGATGGAATATCGTGCCCTCCGCCTGAGACAGAAGGTCCCTCCTCTCCGGAATCGCCCACGGCGAGCCGTCAAGGAGAGCTATTATCTCCGAGAACCACACTCTGTTCGGCCAACGTGGCGCTATCAGCAAGAGGCAAGACCCTTGTTGGCGAACTCTGGCTAGAACTCCCGGGAGCAGAGAAACTGGAGGAAACGCATACAGGCGCATTTTGGGCCATGTGTGCGCCATCGCATCCAGACCCAGAGGAGCCGGGTGACTCAGAGAGAAGTAAAGGGGACATTGCGCTGTCTGTTGTGAGGCGAAGAGGTCCACCTCCGCTTCGTAAAATTTGGTCCAAATCTGTTTCACTACTTCTGGGTGGAGCTTCCACTCCCCCGTCGGTAGTGTCTGTCTGGACAATAGATCTGCTCCCACATTCAAATGCCCTGGGATGTATACTGCCCTGAGTGACAGGAACTTGCCCTGGGCCCAGAGAAAAATCTGCCTCGCTATTCTGTTCAGATTGCGTGAGCGCAGACCTCCCTGGTGATTTATATACGAGACTGCTGCTGTGTTGTCCACCCGCACTAGGACATGACAGCCCCTCAATTGATGGAGAAAATATTTCAGAGCCAGAAATATGGCCATCAGCTCGAGGCAATTGATGTGCCAATCGAGCTGATGACCCTCCCATTCCCCTTGAGCTGGACGGCCATCCAAGACCGCTCCCCAGCCTGTCAGGGAGGCGTCCGTCGTTAGCAGTTTGCGACGACACGGCGCCCATAAAGTGGGACCCAAGGCGAGGAACCGGGGTCTGAGCCACAGAGATAGTGTACGAAGCCCGCGGCGCGTCACTTTTATTAGCCTTTGAGGATTGGCTCTTGGATGAAAACCTCTGGCTTTTAGCCACAACTGAAACGGTCTCATGTGCAACAGCCCCAGAGGAATCACCGTGGAGGCTGATGCCATGAGACCTAACATTCTTTGATACTGTCGAACAGTACGATCTTGGCCTAGCTTGACTTTGGTCATGGTCTGCCGAATGGTCTCGATTCGAGCGGGAGACATTTGTGCCCGCATCGTAACTGAATCCCAAACGATCCCGAGATAATTCGTTCTCTGAGCAGGAGAAAGAACACTTTTCTTGGTGTTGAGTTTCAGCCCTAGAGAAACTAGATGAGCTAACACGATGTCTCTGTGTTGGAGCGCCATCTCTCGTGATTGTGCTAGTATTAACCAATCGTCTATGTAATTCAAAATGCGAATGCCCTGGAGTCGTAATGGAGCCAGTGCTGCATCCATGCATTTTGTGTATGTGCGGGGTGACAGTGCTAGACCGAATGGAAGAACCCGAAATTGGTACGCTTCGCCCCCGAAAGCGAACCTCAGGAACTTCCTGTGTTGTGGCAATATTTCTATGTGAAAATATGCGTCCTTCAGATCGATCGTGACGAACCAATCGTGATGTTGTATTTGCGACACGACCGTCTTGACGGTTAACATCTTGAACTTGAGTGCTATGACTGTGCGGTTTAAGCCTCGAAGATCTAAGATTGGACGCAACCCCCCATCCTTTTTGGGTACTAGGAAGTATCTGCTGTAATAACCTGACTCCCTCTCTGGGAGAGGAACACGTTCTATGGCCTCTTTGCTCAGAAGAGTTTGCAGCTCTTGCGACAGTACATGCATCTGCTCCGGTTTCACGGTAGTGAAAATCACGCCGTTGAAACGCGGAGGACGACGAATAAATTGGATTCTGTATCCTAACTGTACTGTGCTTAATACCCACGCAGAAACGCCCGGCAGAAGTTCCCACGCTGCCAGACTTTCTGAGAGTGGTATTAATTTTAATACTTCCTTTTGAGGGGATATTAGATGTTCCGTGTCCGGAATGACAGCCGGAAACAACGGAACATCTAATATTTCACTGGAAACCGCTGCCCCCCGAAGCACGAGAGGTGGCGGGGATGGAGAGGTTTTGTGAGGGTAGCGGGAAGGGACGAATAGATTTTGAACGCGCCCCATCCCGCGGGGGACTACCCCCACTAGATTGGGCGCCAGACCATCAGGACTTCCTCTTTCTATTGATGATAGTCCTGAGGTCTGGCTTGGGAGGTTGCTGAGCCTGGCGAGTCTGCCTCCAGTCTCTCTGAGGGGGAGCGCGACTCGCCACCCTCTGCTTTTTTACCTCCCTGACTTTTGAAGGACCGGGGCGGGGCTGGGTGGCAGACGGCCCCTCCCCTTGAGTGCGGCGAGGAAGAAACTGCACGAACGCTTCCTCGTGTTTCTTGACTTCCTTAAAGCGTGTGACAACGATGTTAACCGCGTCACCAAACAGCCCAGATGGAGATACGGGAGAGTCAATAAGAAACAAACGATCTTTTTCCTTAATCCCTGTCAGATTAAGCCACAGATGCCTCTCCGTGCTGACTAAAGCAGACATAGAACGGCCGATGGCACGGGCCGTCTGCTTGGTCGCACGGAGAGACAGATCTGTGGCACGACGAAGCTCTGTGAACGCTTCCTCGTCGATCGTACTGCCCACACTCAAATCCTTCAACAGGTCAGCCTGGTACGCCTGTAACACTGCCATAGTGTGCAGCGCAGCACCAGCCTGACCTGCAGCTTGATAAGCTTTCCCCACTAATGATGATGTTATACGACAGGGTTTAGTGGGGAGGGTAGGTTTCTTTATCGAAGATGCCGATTCGGGTGAGAGATAGCCCGCGAGCGTCTCTTCAACCCGAGGCATCTCCGTATACCCTCGCGCTTTCGCACCCACGATAGTCGAAAAAGTCGACGTCGAGGGCACAAAAACGCGAGAAGTATATGGTTTACTCCATGACTTAGACAGCTCGTCATGGAGGTCCTCGAAAAAGGGGAGAGACTGATGTAATGTTCTCTCCCCCCTGCCACCGGACAGAAACCTATCCTCAAGCTTACTGGGTTTGGGGGTCTCTTGGTCGCGTGGCCAGTCAAGCTGTAACCTGGCCACCGCGCGAGTCACCACCTCTAGCAATTCCTCGACAGATCTTTTTTCACGGGAGGAATGCTCAGAGGCTGGCTGCTCGTTATGATCTGACGAACCAAGAGATATATCATCCCCCTCGTGAACCGAAGAAGCACCGGAGCGCGCTTCGAGATCACGGGAAGGGATGTTAGGATCTGGTTACGCAGCAAGCGAAAGGGACGGACCCGTCTCTTGCTCGTCATGCAGATCCATACGAGAGCCCCATGATGGTAATGCGGGTGCGGACTGGAAATAGTTCAGACGGGAGCGGAGCATCTTAACTGTGAGCTGATCACAATGCTCGCACCCGCCCTTCTCTATCGCCAGTACCGCGTGCTCTTCCCCCAAACAAACAAAGCAATAATCGTGTGTATCCAGCTCAGACATGGGGCGGGAGCATGGAGGAACACAGCGCTTATTGCTTTGTTGACTCATTTCACTTCTTTTTTTACTTTTTAAACTCTATGATGTAGCAAG
>NW_028156029.1:0-16000 GCF_963993115.1 Abramis brama | reverse complement strand
ATCAACGGATATTCGTTGATCTGCCAGAAGGGGTAGTTAACACGATCGCGCAGTCCAGAGCCCCCTCGACGAGGCGGCTCTATGCGTCTAAATGGTCAGTGTTTAACAAATGGTGCATGGGAAAGAGTCTGAATTCTCAAACTTGTGGGGTTCCACAGGTTTTGAACTTCCTCCAAGAGCTCTTGGACGCGGGCAGGTCCCCCTCCACGCTCTAGGTTTATGTTGCGGCGATTGCTGCGTTCGCCGACTCGACGCGCGGCCGCGCATTGGGAAGAAATGAACTCATTACCCGCTTCCTCCGAGGGGCCAGGAGATTGAACCCTCCACGGCCGCCTTCGGTACCTATATGGGATCTGTCTTTGGTCCTAGAGGCCCTTAAAGCTTATCCCTTCGAACCCCTGGACTCTACGGAGTTGAAATACCTGACGTTTAAAACCGTTTTTCTGTTAGCCCTGGCTTCAGTGAAACGCGTGGGCGACTTACATGCGCTATCAGTTAGCGCGGCGTGTCTTGAGTTTGGACCTAATGACTCGTTGGTCATTCTCAAACCAAAGCACGGCTATGTCCCCAAAGTGTTGGGTACTCCGTTCAGAGCTCAAGTTATTTCCCTCTCAGCCCTGCCGTCCGGCAGTGGGGATGACAGTAGCCTCCTTTGCCCTGTCAGGGCCCTAAGGTGTTATGTCACACGCTCCGCCGCCTTCAGGCTCTCGGAGCAGCTCTTTATCTCGTTTGGTGGGCGCACCAAGGGTCTCGCCGCCTCGAAACAGACGCTATCCAGATGGATAGTGGACGCTATTGCAGCAGCTTATGCGTCCAAAGACCTGCAGTGCCCTTTGGGAATACGGGCCCATTCCACCAGAGGCATGGCCTCGTCGTGGGCATGGTCCAGCGGAATTTCCATTCATGACATTTGTATGGCGGCGGGCTGGGCCTCCCCCTCTACATTTGTTAGGTTCTATAACCTGGAAGTTCCCGCCCTGCAGGCTAAACTTCTATCAGTCTAAGTCGGGTCTACGTCCTGCTTATGTGTGCGCAGGCTAGTTACTCGATTTAGCTCTCCTGGTCGAGCTGCACTTTAGGGCATGTCAGTGATATATAGACCGGCCACGCCGCTCTATTTTTTCCCTATGTGTGCTTATGGACACGTGTTGGCCCGCCCCGCTGGCCACCTGTTCTTCCACTTCTATGCTCCTCGGGCTTCCCGGGAGTTATATGTGGATGCAAGGCGCGCACGGCGTTGACAATGGGGTTCCCGTAGCGTAAGATATTACGCAGTACGAGAGAACCTCTCGTAAGAGAACCGCAAGTTCTCGAGGCGCTTCTTTTAAAAGTTGAACTTCTTTTAACTTGAGTTCTGCGTTTTTAGAAAGCCGTGTCATGCGTTTCTCATAAGCATAAGACGTAAGACTTGAGCGCATTAGTCAAACACATCCGTCTAGTGCGTGCCTACATGGAAAAATAATGGAAAAGAAGCACAGTGCAATGGAAAAATGCATTCTGTGTGAACGGCCCCTTAATAGTGTTCAAGTCCTCCTGCAAAGTTCTTATTTATGAGTTGGTATTAGTCGTGTTTATGACGTCAGGTCACTTTCCGCAATAATAACCAAATGCTGAGCTGCAGAACCATACATCACAGCAGTCTGAGTCTAAAGACAACAGCGCCAGGCCAGCAGTCTTGTTGGGGTGGAGCTTATAGCGTCATTAAGGGTAGATTTAGTGGTTGGGTGGGGTTCGCAATCATTAAACGCTTATAGTAGTGAAGTGGGTTATAGTATAGTTATAGTGGGTTAGTGGTTGGGGCAGGTTATGCTATCGTCGACTTTGTGGTGGCATTCATGTGCGTTCATAAAAGTTGTGTTCATCTGTGAAAATTATCTTGATGGACAAAACGTGCAAATATCATAAACTTGTTGATCAAAAAGCCAATGGGAAAATCCTATTGGGTTTTTGGATAGGGGTTTAGTCGAAACTGCCTGTTGGCCTACAAAGTGACGTCATACCTGCACCACTCTATTGAAACAGTAAACAGTAAACCCCACTAAAGCTGCCTTATCTATTATAAATATAAAATATAAATATAAATATAAATATCTCTATATAGATCAGTGGAGCAAACACAAACTTTCTCTGTATTCCATGTCCCTTTAGGGGCAAAATATTTTGATTTCATGGTGATTATTATATTATATAATAAAGGGTCCTTTTATTTCATTAACATTAAAATATGTGCAATTCGTTTTTAAAAATATATATAGCCTACTTAAGACGGTTTCATAAATAATGAAATAATTTAGTATGAGATGGGATGATGAAATGTATTAACAGTTTATTTGACTATAAGTAAATAATCAGTAAAATCTTACAGAAAAATCACTCAACAGAAAAAGCCACAAGTGATCACTAATATCACCTTTTTTCTTTCTTTTTTTAAGTGCCTTAACGTTACTTAGCTTGGATATGTCTTTTCAACATGGGAACTTTTATAGTATAGGTCGAGTTTCTGAGGAAATATTTAATGGTTGCACTTAAACAACCCGCTGCTGCATAAAATAGAACGAGTCGAAGTGATGTATGGGTAAATAATGTTGATGTTTTATAGTACATAGAGTAAGACTAAATCATTTAAATGATTCCAAAAAAATACATGCTAGAGGTGTTAAGACTGTTATAGAAATCAGTGGTCTTGAGCTACTATTAACGCTTTTGTCATATGATCTTCATATTTCTCTACTGTCACGGATAGCTGAATTTAAAACAACGCAATGGATGTGGCACACGTTCTTCGGGAGATGAAAATTGGAGACACAGCGGGTTCCTGCTCTGTTCTTGCTGCTTTGAGCCACATTCGTGAGCATTTCGAGGTGGAAGAAGCACATGAGAACCGCGCGGGCATCTTGGAAGACACAGCAGAACTGCTCGCAAACGCTCGTCTTTCCTGGCTCTTTCCTGAAGGGAACACTGATTTACGAGGCCAGTATTTGGGCTTAGTGAACTCATTTACCCGTTACGCTGCCCTTCCAGTATGTGACACAGACAGCGGTACTTTACCTGCTAAGAATTACGAGGACATACCGGCCAAAGCTCAGGCTGTTAGTACAGTGCTTCTTGTGTTGTCTCTGCAGATTCAGAAAGCACTGAAGGATCAAAACAGTCCAGCTATCAGGTCTCTAGTTCGCACACTAGCCCCCACCTACTGTATATTCTCCATTACACACTTGCAGGAGCAGCCTTGGACCAGTGCATCCTCCAGAAAAAGAGCTCTGGAACTCTTAACATCAGTAGTGGAACTGACAGGCTGCAGGACAGTGCAAGAGCTGCTGTCTGGAAAACTTGATGAGGACCAGAAAGGAGTTCTGGGGCCAGTTCTTGACACACTGCAGCCAGAATTAACCAAGTGAGTTTCATCACTTGCATCAGTACAAAAGCTCTGTGAAAATTTGTTCCTACTACGCAGTACATTTAAGATCTCATATACGACAAGTCCTTAATATACTGTATAGTTTTGTGTATACAATTTTTAAGAACTTGTTTTGGTAACACATTTTACATTGTCCTTGTTACATATGTTACATGTACTTACCATTGTAATAACAGTAAATTATGCATAATTACATGCAACTAACCCTCAACCAAATCCTAATCCTACCCTAACCCTATAGTAAGATCATGTAGGCTAATAATATTAATGCTTAATAATATTACTCAGTACTTATAATTACACTGTAACAATGGCACCTTAAAATAAAGTGTAACCTTTGTCTTTTTTAGCATCAACTGTGCAGTATCAAGGAATTTTAAGAATTGTTTTCCAAGCCTAAAATTGTCTAAATTAATTAAATAGCAAAAACATGGTAAAATATAAATGTTTTTTTTTCTTACGTTTTCTTAACTCAAAAATATTTTATTAATAATATTAAATTAATGTTTTGGTAGCACTTTATTTTAGTCCTGTTCCCCATGTATACATAATATGTATTCATTATAGCAATTACAATAACTGGGTTATAAATTGTTACTAATCCTGAACCTACCCCTAAACCTAACCTTAACCCATGTAACTTATAAGGTAACTTATATTACTAGTACTTTCTTGGGTAAGTACACTGTAAGTACACATACTGTAAAATAAAGTGTAACTAATATATAATTTTTATTATCTCAAAAATATTCCATCAGCTAGATAGTGGTCTTGTTGTTTTATTGGTCTTAGAACAACCAATTATTTTAGATAAATTAGTCAAAAAGATTTATTAGAGAATTGGTCTGAATCAAAACAACTTTTTATAATCCATATCCAGTAATCACAAATGACAGAAAACATTGTGGAACAATCATAGGAATTCATTGGTCAAAAAGTCAAGTCACCTTTATTTATAGTGTTTTACAGGTTGTTTCAAAGCAGCTTTACAAAAATAAACAGGAAAATAACAATCAATGATTAAAAATAAAATTCTGCTGTAAAGCAGCTCTAAAAAGATAAGTGTCATTATTCAACTCAAGTCAGTTCAGTGTTGATTCAGTTCAGTTCAATAATTGTGTAAATTCATGAAATGAGTTCAATTCAACTATAAGTAGCTCCACAGAAGACAAAAGTGTTGTTATTCAGCTCGATTCAGACCAATGTCGGACCAAAACAAAGTCGATTCAGCTTTTAGGCAGCTCTGCAGGAGACAATAGTGTCATGATCCAGCTCAATTCAGTGTGTCAGTAATCTCAGTACAGTCAAGTCAGTAATATTACTGAATATTAAGTGTCTTTTAAACTCCAACTAAGAAAGCCTGAGGCAACTGGCAAGGAACCCAAACTCCACCAGGCCACAGAAATTGAGAAAAAAACCTTGTATGCTAGCATGTTAAAATGTATAATTTAATTGCATAGCACATATTTAGAGCTGCTTCAGCACGGCTCAGTGCTGAGGATTGGGTCAGTGGTTCAAATGTTTAGACAGCAGTGAAATATCACAATACTCTATTCCAATTTTGATACTACAGCAAAAACTACTAGCCTAATTATTGTAAATTGAAAAAAAAAATTAAGACAAGTAAGCAGTCAGTAATATAATAAGAACAAATAATCAAATTACAAATAGCACAAATAAATACAATAGAACAAAGTTGTTGTTTTTTTCAGGTAGATCTAACAGTAGTTTTCAGGTACATCATTTGAATAAAGTAATCAAATGTGAAATAACACTGCATATTCATCACTGTATAAATTAAATCTAGATGAATCTTTATAAAGTTATAATAGTAAATCAGTTGTGATAACTTTGTCTTTTGCAGTTTGATTAACAGTAAAAAGCAGCTGTCACAGCAGCAGGTTTATTAGGCTGATGTCCCTTTAAGACTGAAATGCACAGATCCAATATAGACTTACCTACTTTACGCATTTTCTTTGTTTACGTTCATTAGGATATAACCGACTATGTTTACCAGGATACTCGCCAAAACGGACGTTTTACATAATTTTGTGTGAATTTGTGAAAGAGAGTGAAAGAGAGTTTAATTCAGTATTTATACCGGTACGCTGTCTGAGGTAGCTTTCAGGGCGTGCACTTCGGATGTTTGCGTTCATAAAACTACTTCACTTGCAAACGTCCTGTATTAATGTGAGGAACCACTGGCTATAAATAAATCTCGTAACAGTTTATGTTTTACTTACATTTACAATTTAGTTTTAATCCAAATGATGCATGCATGCTGAGTGAACGATCAGAAATCAAGAGCATGCAACAGAAGTATTCCACTGTGCGTTTTTTGTCTTATCAGCTCACGCACCACAGCTATATAGGTGGCGTTACTAAATTTTGTTTAATATTTCACTAATAGATACATTTACTTCACAGACAGTCTTCTCTTTTATCCCCATTATACTCCCTGTTTCTTTGTCTGGACACAAACACTGTGCACACGCTGTGTGGTATCGGCTGTTAAAGGTGCTATAAGCGATCTCGGTTGGCGTAACCTCTTGTTGATGTTTGAATTATTATCAAACAAAACGGAGGCTAGCTAGACCCTCCCTCCTCCTCATCCGCGCACTAACCCCCGAACCCCACCCCCACATCATTCTTGTCGGTTATTGGCTGGAACAGTTTGTTATGTTTCATGCTGCGGGTCGCTCTGTTTGTTGCTCAGTTTGTTTTTGCTGCATTTTGTGGAGCCTGGGCTGTCTGCAGAGACCGTGTTTTTTTACAGTGTGTTCAGGGGACAGGCAGCTAGCGGATAGTGAGGAGATGTTTGCGGTATGTGAAAAAAAATGTGTTGGCCTAAAAAACGGGTGAGATCGCTTATAGCACCTTTAATATCGGAACATTTTTATGAGAACGAGCGCAGTATCGGGCCCTATACTGATACTGGTATCGGATCATCCCTAATTTTGTCTGTAGTAAACATTCAGATATAGAAAAGAGTGTTCATTTTCAGTCATGTTCATTTTCTTATCATTGTGTAAATGACCAAGTTACAATTAAAAAAGCTTGACCGGAGCATATTTCTGAAAGTCTGCTATTCTTTTTTAAATTACAACACAGAAATTACCCAAGAGCACATAATAATAATAATATGGTATTAAATGCACTCAAGCATGTCCTTTATTCTGTTCAGGGAGAGCTGGAAGCGTAACCAGGCAGTGAAGCATGTATTTTCCTGGATGCTGGTTCAGGTTGGACGACCCTGTTTAACAGAGTATTTGGAGAAGGTGTTTCCGCCCTCTTTGCTTATATCTGATGATTATCGCACAGAAAACAAAGTATTGGGTGTGCACTGCCTGCATCACATTGTTCTCAATGTGGTAAGTCATTTTTGTAAATATTTTGTCACCACAACTGTCTTTTTATGCAAAAAATGTTCCAGAATGTAAATCTGCCTACAGAGCAGCATTATAAGGCATTATAAAATGCAACATTAATGATTTCTAGAATTACCTTCTCCATTCACATTCAAGTAAGCTCCATGAAATAAGCTGATGGCAGAGGAGTAATGTTAAATATGCTTGTAATTCAATAAATAGTGAACATTCTACAGCTGTTCATGTACCCTTAAAGGGATACTCTACCGTTTTTTTCATATTAAACTATGTTATTCCCTTATCTAAGACGAGTTGATACATACCTCTCTCATCTCAGTGCGTGCACTTAATCACTCTAGCGCGCGGTGACACTTTGATAGTACTTAGCTTAGCCCAGTATATTCAGTGGTATCTAGCAGCAATGAATTTAGAAGTGACCAAACACATCAACGTTTTCCCTATTTAAAAACAGTTACACGAGTAGTTATACGACCAAGTATGGTGACACAAAATAAAACGTGGCGCTTTTCTAAGCGGGTTAAAAAGGATAACTATAATATATGGCGTAATAGCACTTTGGGGAGTACTTCGACTGGGGCAGTAAAAAGTCACGCCTGATCCTCTTTCCACTATTGACAGAAGTGAGAGGAAGAGGATCAGGTGTGACTTTTTACTGCGCCAGTTGAAGTACTTCCAAAAGTGCTATTACGCCATACATTATAGTTATCCTTTTTAACCCGCTTAGAAAAGCGCCACGTTTTATTTTGTGTCACCATATTTGGTCGTATAACTACTCGTGTAACTGTTTTTAAATAGGGAAAACGTTGATGTGTTTGGTCACTTCTAAATTTATTGCTGCTAGATACCATTGAATATACTGGGGTAAGCTAAGTGGTTTCAAAGTGTCACCGCGCGCTAGAGCGATTAAGTGCACGCACTGAGATGAGAGAGGTATGTATCAACTCGTCTTAGATAAGGGAATAACATAGTTTAATATGAAAAAACGGTAGAGTATCCCTTTAAAGATTGTTGTGTCTCTGAATTTTAGTCATTTTAGGGTCAAATCAACCATATTTCTGAAACTTCCCCGAAGTTTCAAATTTTTGATTTTGTTAATATTTTTTTTCTGAAGAAAGACAAATATAAGTAGTGATTAAAGCCAAAATATTAAATGCAAAATGACAATTTTCACCTGAGATTTGGAGCAAAATTACAGAGGGGTAAAAATGACTTCAGAAAGATGGCAGCATCATTATTTTATTTTTACACAGAGATTGGTAGGTCTATTAGGTATGTCTGTTTACTTTAGATTCTACAATCTTTTTACAATCTTTGTTGCATTATATGCCAACAGTTCAAAAATGGGAAAAAGCACTTCTTGTATTTTTTGCCCGAAGTTTGCATGTCTGTAACCCCAGAAGTATTAAAGATATCTTAATTACCGTTTAGATGCTGGTTTTTAACAAACATTTCTTTTCGGTATCTTCACTTAAAACCCAGAGATATGCAGTTCTTAGTGCGGTTCCATGAGTCAATTGGTAAATTTGACACATTTCTAGTGGTTGAAAAGCAAATTTGGGTCACTTTGTTTGCATACAGCTGATACTTTTTTCTTTTAAAGAGGAATATCTGAAGAACAAATAATGTGTATAGTTTTTTTCTATCAACACAGTTGCATAGAATATACCTGTAACCTGTCTGAGTGCCATGAACTCTTTTTCCAAAGTTTGCGTGCCTGTGTAACCATTTTCAATGGTCGAAAATCAAATATGGTTCACTTTTATATGCAGCTGATACTTATTCCATTTAAAGGGGAATGTCTGAAGAATAAATAGTTGAAACTAGAAATGATCTTGTTTCCCTCTATGAAAACAATTGCATAAAACATACCCATCTGAGTGCAAAAAATACACAGAAATGGTCAAGTTGAGGCACATTAACTTGCCTTCAAAAGTGTATTTATACGAATCTATATTTGAATCAGTTTCAGGGATAATTGGAAGTAGGGTTTTTTTCTTCATTTTAACAGCTTCTGAAGCTACCAAGAGTTCAAATATGCAGTATCGTAACTACATGTTACCGCATTGACATCCCAATATCTCTGGGGTTGAACCATATAGGGCCTTAAAAATTAAAGTTTAAAAAAAAAATGGTTTAAGAATTAGAATCTTGAAGGATATTAAGAGATCTTTAATACTTTTTGAGTTACAGCCATGCAAACTTTGGGTAAAGAGAATTCATGGCACTCAGACAGGTATATTCTATGCAATTGTGTTAATAGATTTTTTTTTTTTAATTGCATTTTTAGTTTCATTATTATTTACCAATGAAAATGTGTACAATTTAACAATTACTCATGGAGCCGCATTAAGATATCCATATCACTGGGGTTGAAGCATATAGGGCCTTCAAAATGAATACAACAAAAGAAAAGTTTGATAAAAACAATAATCTAAAAGCATATTAAGATATCTTTAATACTTCCTGAGTTACAGGCAAGCAAACTTGGGGCAAAAAACTTGAGTGCTTTTTCCCTTTTTGAACATTGGTATTTAATGCAACAAAGATTTCTAAAGTTGACAGATTGTTCTAATAGACCTACCAATCGCTGTGTAAAAATAAAATAATGATGCTGCCATCTTTCTAGTGTCATTTTTACCCCACTGTAATTTGGCTCCAAATCTCAAGTAAAAATTGTCATTCTGACCCCCCTCCACAAAATAGTGGATTAATACATTTAAGAAAACATTTAGGCTTTCTTCTTTATTTATACATTTCTTTCAACAGATCTTTTTTTATTAAAATGTAATTTTTAGCTGGGAACCACTTGTTGAGTTGACACGGAATGACCCTTTAATAATGTGCTCCTGACATTCATAAGAGAGACATCAAACCCTGGAGAACATTATAAGTCATTGTATTTTTTTAATTGACACAAGTATTTGATGTGTGTTTATTTGACTTTCTCCTTCCTTAGCCTGGTGCTGATCTGAGGCAGTTCAACAGAGCTCAGGTGCTCTATCATGCTGTATTCAATCACTTACACACATCTGAGGCCACGCTTATACAGGTGATGCTTTCACATGTGCGTACTTGAATGCAGATGTGTGGTTTTCATTTTTAGATTAGGTTATGTATCTCATCTTTTTTTGTATTTTCTTCAGGTTGTGTTGCCCTGCCTTATAGATTTGCTGTCAGTCCTTGAGAAACCTCCAGCCCTTGCAGGTACACGGCGTAAACAAAATCGATTTGACAATATGCTCCGGCACGTCTTGACATACATGGAAATGGAGCACAAGATTGACCTTCGTCGTGTATATGCCAGAAATCTTGTCTTACTTATTGAGAGGTGAGGATTAAGTTGTTAAGGTAGCCATCTTGATATTAGTTATTTCAGTAATAGGCCAATAAATATGCAACACTTGTTAATAGTTGTTGTCAAACATACGCCTTAGAAAAATACTTTCTATTTTGGCTGATGTCATACAGGTTGCTATTGGGTTAGTTCACCCAAATATGAAAATTCTATCATCATTTACTCACCCTCATGTTGTTCCAAACCCATAAAATAATTTTGTTAATAAACAGTATTTTTAATATTTTCTAATCATTCTTGTCCATCCATTGAAAGTTCCCTTTTTTTGTGAGTGACGACAAAAATGTGGGTGAAAATTGCAGTATAATAATTAATAATAATTTTTCATGCACATTTAGAGTATTCTTAGCTAGATTTAGCGTAATCATGATAATATTGCTAATCTTTAGATACTTTTATGTTCCAAGTTGTCTGTCATTTATTATTTCATGCTGTTATCTTAAAGGATGGGTATAGTAATTATTCGTCACATGAAAAGGCTGGAGAGGGTGATTGTTGGATATTTGGAAGTCTCGGATGCTCCAGAGGAGAAATGCAGACTGAATATCCTGGAGGCTCTGCAAAAGACTCTACAGATTGCTTGGCCATGGTGACCATCCAAAGCACTATACATCACCAATGTTTCAGTGCGACTACATGAAATTTACTTTTTAATTCAGTTCTGAGATTATTCCACTCTCTTCTTGTATGCTTATTACAGCTTATTATGTATTTTTGCTTAATACTCTAAACACAATGTTTTTTTATTTTATATGTATCTCTCTAGTATGGAGAAGAGGATGGGTTTGCTAACTCAGAGTCTTCTGAGGTTTCTGGTTGACATCTCATCAGACTCATTACCCACTCAGCTGAAAGAGCACCTCATGACTGAAGCATCCCAATGTTTACTGCTGCTCAACCACTGCTCAAAAGGAAAACTACAGGTGAGAATATCGATTCTTAATTTTGTGAAATCTTGTGATTACAAAAGAATCAACTTCAACCAGAGAAGTAAAAACTGTCATCCTGTACTTGTTTCATCATTCAGATAAAAGTTGATGAAAATTAAAAATTATAAACCGTTATATTAATATAAATGTATAAGCCTAATCTTATTTAAAAGGGACTAATTAGAACTTACTAAGCTTTTATGAGATCTTGCTCTTCTGATAGATATTGCATGCAGTTTCTACATATATTAAATCCACTTTCCCATTTTCTCCTTGCCTTATTTCACCCTCCTTTTTTTTAGACTCTTCTGAGAGAGGTAGACAGCAGTTGTGTCCCTGATGCTGTGTTGATGTGTATTCAGAAAGTCACTGCAGCACCACTGTGTCAATAAGCTGTAAGCTGGCAATAATACATGCCCCTTTTCCCATTTATGGAGGTGAAGTTAGCTGAGTTGAATCTGTAATAAAAAATACTGTAATACATTCTGTGTTTGGACTATCCAAGGGAACTGTTTATACATATTTGAGAGAGCGAGAGAGAAATAAAATGAAGCTAAAACAACCTGACTTGAGAGATGATTTTGTCAAGTCTTTTCTCAATTACCTTTTAAATAAACATTTTGAATAGACTGTTCTTCTTGTTGTACACAGCCAGTTCTCTTTTAAAGTGACCATACTAAATACAAGTGTTTGTCCTTTGTAAATGCATTTGTAAATACAAGGCATACTTTTGTTCTAAATGACTTCAGGTAACCTGTAAATAACATATTCATTCTAATGTGTCCAATATAGTTTTAAAAGTCC
The DNA here is from genome assembly GCF_963993115.1 of Abramis brama. Classification (NCBI taxonomy): domain Eukaryota; kingdom Metazoa; phylum Chordata; class Actinopteri; order Cypriniformes; family Leuciscidae; genus Abramis; species Abramis brama. Next base: position 4,105 of record NW_028156029.1, on the reverse strand, counting down.
TGGAAAGTGCCTTCCATTAGCATCCCCATTCATTCTTCATTCCATTTAGCAGCATCTGCATGGTTAGTGCAGGTTACCTGAAAGTACATTTTTGTTCATTGTGCTTTGTTCTGGTATTGGGTGTTGCATGCCTTGCTGATCATGTCTTCTCAACTGCATAAATTAAATGTCAACCAACTTACCACTACAAATATATATATATATATAAACATATGTTACCGGCAAAGTGTGAAATCCCGGTATTGTATAGAATGCCTAGGCAATGTATAGAATTCCTGATGTTTTTTGCAAAAAATACATTACCTAATTCTATACATTACCTAGGCATTCTATAGAATGCCGGATTACACACTTTGCCGGTAACATATATATACAGTGGGAAAAATATGATTTGATCCCCTGCTGATTTTGTACGTTTGATAGGGGACAAATGAAGGGTCTATAATTTTTATGGTAGGTTTATTTTAATGGTTAGAGAAAGAATATCAACCATCCAGAATCCAAGAAAAAAATCCAGAAAAACACATTATATAAAGATTGTAAATTGATTAGCATTTGATCGAGTGAAATAAGTATTTGATCCCCTACCAACCAGCAAGAATTCTGCCTCCCACATGTTGTGTCCATGTGGAATAGATTAGCCCTGTCACTTTAAGAAAGTACTCCTAATGTCAGTGGACACCTGTCCACAGAATCTGTATCTTCCATTCCAACCTCTCCACCCACATGGGCAATACCAAAGAGCTGTCAAACGTCAGGGACCGGATTGTTGACCTGCACAAGGCTGGAATGGGCTACAAGACCATCAGCAAGAAGCTTGGTGAGAAGGAGACTTTTGTTGTTGTGATTATTCAGAAATGGAAGAAATACAAAATGAAAAATCATTCGCCCTCGGTCTGGAGCTCTATGCAAGATCTCGCCTCATGGGGTACGTATAATAATGAGAAAGGTGAGGGATCAGCCCAGAACTACACGGAAGGAGCTCATTAATGATCAGTTGGGACCACAGTCACCAAGCAAACCATTGGTAACGTACTACGCAGCAATGGATTGAAATCCTGCAGTTTCCCGCAAGGTCCCCCTGCTCAAGAAGGCACATGTAGAAACCCATCTGAAGTTAGCCAATGAACATCTAATGATTCAGAGAAGGCTTGGGAGGAAGTGCTGTGGTCAGATGACACCAAAATTGAGCTCTTTGGCATCGACTCAGTTCGCAGTGTTTGAAGGAAGAGAAATGCTGACTATGACCTCAAGAACACAAAAATCTGTGGAGGGAGCTAAAACTTTGAGTTGCCAAGCGACAGCCAAGAATCCTTAAGGATTTTTAGAGTATCTGTAAAGAGCAATGGACCAAAATCCCTCCTGAGATGTGTACAAACCTGGTGACCAACTACAATAAAAGTTTTACTTCAGTACTTGGTGGAGAAACCTTTGTTGGCAAGCACAAAGGCATCTTTTGCTTGGGGATCAAATACTTATTTCACTTAATAAAATGCAAATCAATTTATAACCTTTATACAATGTGTTTTTTCTGGATTTTCTGAACCCTTCATTTCTTTGTAAGTGGGCAAACTTACAAAATCAGTAGGGGATCAAATAATTATTTTACTCACTGTATATATATATATATATATATATATATATTGCACAGTGGATACTAGAGGTGCTCTAAGGAGGGAAGTTTCTTCTACTTTCTTTTTTCCACTTGATTTGTCACTGCTCCCTCTTAATGGAGATTTTTTTTAAACGGCCACTAAATCCTGCAATCTGCCATAATACTAACAGCACTACAGTTTTTAATAAAATCATAAGCATGGATCTTTTTTTGGAGCCCCAAATTATCTTGAGCATAAAAAAAATGTCTAACAATGGTACTTCAACATTGTGCAATGCTTAGAGAAGAACCAATGGTTTCTTTTAGATGATGTAAAGGATTTTGCTTTTATGTCATGGGTCTGAGTAACTTTTTGACTCCGGGATTTCACTCCAAATTTTTTCTTTGCAATAAATGTTTTAAAATTATGTGTACTTGTCTTACTAACAGCATTTTCACTGTAGGCAGTTTTGACTGTTTAAATGTTTTCTAGTGATCTGCAGTGTAATTGCTGGTGGGTGTATGAAATGTAAATGATGATACAAATAAAACATGCATTCAAAGTCAAACACAATACAATACTTAAATGTATAAATGTTATGTTTTTTGCCAATAGAACACCAGCTACAGTCAAACTAACAGGCACTAAAATATATAGCATGTATGTATGTATATGTATATGTATTCCAAATAAAGTTTATTATTGTATGAATATGGGTCAAAGTTGATACAAAAGTACACAACGGAACATCATTACAAAAAAACCTGATGCTTTGAAACAGCATAAGCACAGATGAAAGAAGTCAACAATCCCACCACAATAGAGATTTTGATTATTGTACATTGTTATTAAATGTAGGTGTAGTAAAAGATCATGTTCGATGATTTGGAAATGTTCCACAAGGAAGCAGAGTTACAACTGTTGGTGCACACATCAGTTTAGTCTCTATGTGGCCTTGCTTTTCTGAGCTGGTTCTGACTCTTGTTCATATTCTATCTCCACATATGCACGTTTTTTCCTGATTGGGCCTTTGAGTGGAGCTTTTCCTTTCGTTTTGGCCTTTTTCTTTTCCTCCAACTCTTCCTCACTGATTCCTCTTCATCATCATCTTCCTCATCCTCATCACTGCTTCCCTTCAGGTTGTTCATATCCTGTAAAACAAAATCAGGATTTAGATAATGTCACTCTCAGATATTAAATCATGTTTTTTTTAATGTAACATTTTACATCTAAATTACCTCAAAATCACTGAGATCACTCTCTTCAATCTCATCCTCAGCAATAAATTCTCTCGTCCCAGACACCTGAAAGACAGAAAAAAAACTGCTTTAATTTAAACATAATTAAAATTAAATATTAAAATATAAAAAGTAATTTTAAATTATAATAATATGATGCAGCCTTGGTGAGCATAGGAGACTTTTTTTTTTAAAGTCAAACACATGAATTTATTATTATTTTTTAAATCTCACCATCTCCAAACTTTTAAAAAGTGGTGTACACTGTCCTGTAATAGACATACAAGTAATAGAAACGCAGCTGACAGGAAATAAAGTTAATACCTCTTCGTCTTCCTCTTCCTCTGATTCTGATTCACTCTCCTCATCCTGTTTTTCCATAGCTTTATCAAAGGCGTGGATGGGGAAGTTGTATATGTCTCCATACTAAAATGAAAAAGGAAACTTTAAATGCAATCACTGATCTGGCACAAAAGCAGGAAAAGCATGTGCCAAAAATCCACGTACTGTTCCTTGTTTTAGACGGTCTAGCAGTTCTTTTTCAATAGCATTCTCCAGCTGAGCAGCAATAAGGGCTTTTTCCTATTGGAGAGACGGAAAAGTGAGTAAATAACACTCAAATTCAATTCCACATTTGATCCCAAGAGTTATTTTAAATCAGGGCCCCCCAGAAGGGAAGAGAACTCAGCTGTATAAACACTCAAACAAAATAAAAATACAGGATATAAAAATATTCAGGATTGCATGCATCATCAGTAAATCACTCACCTCCCTCCTCTTTTCTCGTCTCTCTACTTTTCTACTAAGTGGAACCAGTTTTCTCCTGGATACAAAAAAGGCACCATTTAAGAGATGATATACATGTCAGCCAGGCATTGAAATTACACAATTCTTCACCTTTTAATTTAATTTTTAAAAGAAATTAATACTGATTAATGTCATTATTTTTTTTATTTATATTCAAAGAATCTTTAAATGGTTTCCACAAAAATACTAAGCAGCAGCACAACCATTCTAAATATTGATAATTAAATGTTTCTTGAACACCAAATAAGTATATTATATTATTTCTGAAGGATCATGTGACACTGAAGACCGGAGTAAAGGCTGCTGAAAATTTAGCTTTGCCAAAACAGGAACATATAACATTCTAAATTACAATAAATATTTTAAATTGTAATAATATTTTACAATATTACTGTAATCTATTTTTCAATCATATAAGCCTTTTAAGAAGCGACCTTATTTCAGAAACATTAAAATTATTATTTT
>NW_028156030.1:0-17500 GCF_963993115.1 Abramis brama | reverse complement strand
AAATGTGTCCTAGCGACTGTAAATGACTGAATGACCTTGATGATCTTGCCGTCCATGGTGTTGAACTCGCTCTCAGTGCCGATGGTGAAGGTGTTTGTGTTGCTCCTGAGGGCCGTTTTCACACAGATGCTGAATTCATCTCCGTTCTGCTCAATCGTTGTCAGAGGTTTCACTTCTTTCATCATTTTAATGTAAATCTCTGGAGCCGCTGCACACATAAAAACACGTCGCACCTCACTATCATTACATATGAACAACAACTTTAGAAACTTTCAAATTAAAAGAAAAACAGAAGACTGACATACTGAAATGTCAAACTCACATATGGCTCTGAGAAACGCCTCTGGATTCTCCTGTTCACACAGCTTCCAGCTTCCACTGAAGTCCATGATTCCTTTCTTTGACTGTAGATCGGTGATCTGATTCTGATGAAGCGCTCGCTGTTGATCATGAGTCTGTTTGTGATGGTTTCCTTAATTATGTCTCAGGAGCTTCATGTTTGAGTCTCAAATGAGTCTCTCTGGGCTTTACATGCACATTAAAGATCAAACATGCCAGTTATTATGAAATAAATATGTCCAGAAACTCCTATAAAACACACGTCCATTCATATTCCTCAAAGCCAAAGTCGATGTCAGTCTGTTACATTGAATTAAAATAAAAGTTAGGGGTCTGTAAGATGTTTACTGTTTGTGAAAGAGTCTCTTCTGCTCACCAAGGCTGCTTTTATTTGATCATACTGTAAATACAGTAAAACAGTTAAATATTATTCCAATGTAAATCAGCTGTTTTCTGTGTGAATATATAGTAAAGTGTAATTCTTGTGATCAAAGCTGAATTTTCGGCATCATTACTCCAGTCTTCAGTCAAGTCAAGTCATCTTCATTTATATAGCGCTTTTAACAATGTAGATTGTTCCAAAGCGGCTTTACAGAGATACAAGGATAGTTTAAAGTAACAGAGATTGTTTTGGCTTTATAGCAGTTCTTTAATAAAGTTATTGTCCAGCTAAAGTTAATTTGATTGATTCACTTCCGTCACAACGATCATTAGTTATTACCTTAGGGGCCGCTAACACACACCGTTTTAACAGGAAACTCTACACAGACTTTAAACACGAAACCTGTGAGAACGCTGATGGCGTGCACATGCGTATTACGAGTTCAGTCTATTGGTATGCGCGTTTGAATATATGTGCGCAGGTTTGTAATTCCCTACAAACCAAGCCTAAAAAAACTACTTGTCTGGCCTTAACATTTTGATACAGAATTGCATCACTTCAGGGTAGATACGCAAACCGAATTTTCCCGACAACGCTTTATCTGTAGAGCGGTAAAGGGATCCTTTAAAAACTACTTTAGTCCAAAATGCAGCTGCTAGAGTTCTTACTAGGTCAAGAAAATATGATCATATAACACCAATTCTATCATCTCTACACTGGTTACCTATTAAGTTCCATATCAATTACAGAGTATTACTAATGACCTATAAAGCCCTAAATGGTTTAGCTCTTGGGTATTTAACGGAACTTCTATCGCCCTACAATCCATCGCGCTCTTTAAGATCACTAAATCCGAGGCTTCTGGTCATTCCTAGAATATCTAAGTCCACTAAAGTAGGTAGGGCGTTTTCACATTTAGCTCCTAAACTCTGGAATGGCCTTCCTGATATCGTTCGAGGCTCAGACTCGCTGTCCCAGTTTAAAACTAGATTAAAGACTCATCTCTTTAGCCAAGCATTCACACAATACTACCTTTTATACTACAGTTGAATCAGATCGAATGCATTAATATTATGAACAGCAGCTACGCTAATTATTTCCCATCTGCTTTTCTGTCGTTATCTCGGGACGCTAGTCCAGAGGTAAATACAGATCGTCAGCTCCAGTTTGTATCCAGCCTCCCATGGAAACTTCAGATGCCCCAACACCCGTGCAGAGACGACTCGACGCCTGTGAAGAGACGACTCAACGCTGGCGATATGTTATGCCCTAAATTAATACATGATTAACTAACTGTATTTTTCTATGTACATTTCTGAAATGCACTTTCTGTAAAGCTGCTTTGAAACAATATGTATTGTGAAAAGCACTATAAAAATAAATTTGAATTTAATTGAATTGAAATCCTCCATAAGGAGAAACTAGTTGGCACTTTAGCACCCCGCTATGACATCGGGTCCAGGTGCAGGTCCTTCATCAGATCTGGATATATGGCCTGGATCCGACAGGCTGCGGGAAAACCTTGGGATAAACAAAAACACTAAAATTAGCGTAGATGCCATTCTTCTCATGATGTAACGAGTACATTAGGATTTATGGGAAGTGTTCCCGGTTCCGGCTGACCTAATCTGTGCAGCCTAACATTTAATTATAGAAGTCTATAATGTGTTATGTGTATGCTAGGTCAAAGAGATGTGTCTTTAATCTAGCTTTGAACTGACAGAGTGTGTCTGCTTCCCGGACAATGGTAGGAAGACTGTTCCAGAGTTTTGGTGCTAAATAGGAAAAGGATCTGCCGCCAGCAGTCAATTTTGATATTCTAGGTATTATCAACTGGCTAATATGGTCATACTTCCTGGTTCTGGTAAGAACTCGAGCTGCTGCGTTTTGGACCAGCTGTAGTTTGTTTATTAAGCGTGCAGGGCAACCACCCAGTAGAGCATTACAATAATCTAGCCTTGAGCTCATGAACACATGAACTAACTGTTCCGCATTTGTCAATGAGAGCATATGACGTAATTTAGATATATTTTTAAGATGGAAAAATGCGGTTTTACAGATACTAGACACGTGACTTTCAAAGGAAAGATTGGTATCAAAGAGCACACACACACACACACACAAACACACACACACACACAGAGGTTCCTAACCGACGACGAAGACTTAACAGAGCAGCCATCAAGTGTTAGACGGTTTTCTAGATTATTACATGTGGAAGTTTTTTGTCCAATAATTAGAATCTCTGTTTTTTCAGAATTAAGTAGTAGGAAATTACTAGTCATCCAATTTTTTATATCAGCTATGCATTACAACACGTGTGTGTGTGTGTTAATTTTGTGAAATGGTGGTTTTCGTTAGGTGGTGAAGAAATATAGAGCTGAGTATCATCAGCATAACAGTGGAAGCTAATGCCATGTTTCCTAATGATATCTCCTAATGGTAGCGTGTACAGAGTGTGTGTGTGTGTGTGTGTGTGTGTGTGTGTGTGTGTGTGTGTGTGTGTGTGTGTGTGTGTGTGTGTGTGTGTGTGTGTGTGAGGGTAGCATGTACAGAGTGAACAGCAGCGGTCCTAGTACTGAGCCTTGTGGTACGCCGTACTGAACTTGTGATCGATGAGACATCTCTTCATTTACTGCTACAAACTGATAACGGTCAGATAAGTATGATTTGCTAGTATACCATGCTAGTGCAATTCCACTAATGCCAACATAGTTTTCTAGTCTATTTAAAAGAATGTTGTGGTCAATGGTGTCAAATGCAGCACTAAGATCGAGTAACACTAATAGAGAGACACAACCACGATCGGATGATAAGAGCAAATCATTTGTGACTCTAATGATAGCTGTCTCAGTACTATGGTACGGTCTAAATCCTGACTGGAAATCCTCAGATATCATTTCTTTCTGGAAAGGAACATAGTTGTGAAGATACCGTCTTTTCTAGTATCTTTGACAGAAAAGGCAGATTCGAGATCGGCCTGTAATTGACTAATTCTGTAGGATCAAGTTGCGTTTTTTTAACAAGCGGTTTAATCATAGCCAGCTTAAAGGTTTTTGGTACGTATCCTAGAGACAAAGATGAATTAATGATATTAAGAAGAGGATCTGTGACCTCTGGAAGCATCTCTTTCAGTAGCTTAGTCGGTATAGGGTCTAACATACATGTTGTAGATTTAAATGATTTAATGAGTTTAGTGAATTCTTCCTCTTCTATAGCAATAAATGAATCGCATTTTTCCACATGGAGAAATTTTTTCGCTCCATTTTTCTGGCTGCTCTCTTAAGGGCCCGAGTGTGCTCGTTGTACCACGGCGTTGGACTATTTTCTTTAATCTTCTTTAAGCGCAACAGAGCAACTGTGTCTAAAGTGCTGGAAAAGAGAGAGTTAAAAGTTTCTGTTGCAATATCGAGTTCTTCTAAGCTATCTGGGATGCTGAGATGATGAAACTGATTAGGAAGATTATTAATAAAGCAATCTATAGTGGCAGAAGTGATAGGTCTCACATATTTGTAACACGGAGTCGGCTTTGCAGCCTTGGCTAAATGTAGTTTACACGAGACTAGATAATGATCTGAGATGTCATCGCTCTGCTGCAGAATTTCAACGGCATCAACATCTATTCCGTGTGATAATATTAGATCTAGAGTATGATTACGACGATGAGTAGGTCCTGACACGTGTTGTCTAACTCCAATAGAGTTTACAATGTCTTTAAATGCCAATCCCAATGCAACTTTATTATTATCTATATGTATATTAAAATCACCAACAATTATGACTTTATCTGCAGCCAATACTAACTCTGATAGAAAGTCCGCAAATTCTTTGATAAAGTCTGTATGGTGCCCTGGTGGCCTGTATACAGTAGCCAGCACAAATCTCAAACGTGATTTGTCATTTACACTATATATTTTTACATTAAGCACCAACACTTCAAAAGAAGCATATTTAAAACTAGATTTCTTAGTGATTTTGAAGATATTACTATAAATTACAGCAACACCACCCCCTTTGCCTTTCAGACGAGGCTCATGTTTATAACAGTAATCTTGCGGGGTGGACTCATTTACAGTAATGTAATCATTTGGTTTTAGCCAGGTTTCTGTCAAACACAGCACATCTAGATTATAGTCAGTATCATTAACAACGAGTGCTTTTGGAGTAAGGGATCTAATATTCAGCAACCCAAGCTTTATCATTTGCTCATTTGTATTATATCTGTTTTTTATTTGTTGAACATCAATTAAATTTTGAACCTTAGATGGGTTGAAACGTTTTTTGGATTTCCAAATTCGGGGAACAGACACGGTCTCTATATGATGATAGCTAGGTGAAAGAGGCTCTAGAGTCTATGTGATGGGATTTATCTGACCTTGGTGACGCGAGGCCGCTAGCAGACGGTCGGTTTAGCCAGTCTGTCTGTTCCTGACCTGATTGTCATGTTTGAGCTCTAAGACTATGAGCCATATTACTAGAGAGAAGAGCAGCACCATCCCAGGATGAATGAATACCATCTCTTTTCAACAGGTCAGGTCTGCCCCAAAAACTTTTCCAATTGTCTATGAATTCTATATTATTTTGCGGACACCATCTCGACAGCCAGCCATTGAGTGTCACATGATCCTTCAGAAATCATTCTAATATGATGATTTGATGCTCAACAAACATTTATGATTATTATCAATGTTGAAAACCACTGCGCTGCTTTGATAAATAGAATGTTCAAAAGAACAGCTTTTCTTTTAAATAAAAATAAATTTTCACATGATAAATGTCTTTACTGTCACTTTTGATCAATTTATATTTATCCTTGATGAAAGTATTAATTTTTTTTTTAAAAGCTTTTGAACAATAAATAAACAAAGACAATGATAACAGACGAGTCAGACTGAAGTCTCAGTATAACGTCTCAGAATCAGATAATCAGCTTTAATAACACAAGATATCATGTGTGGACGGCTGTTGTTACCAAACGTGTGGCGTGTGATAGACAAAACATGTTTGGATTCTTTTCAAAACAGGTAAAGAATGTTATGAGGCGAAGACAGTGAATAAATCTTTCAGATTAAGATAACAAATGAGCATCATGTGACTCTTCATAGAGATTTTCATTCATTGAAACTCAAGATGTTCTTTGCAGAAACTCTCTTATATTTGAGCTTCTTCTGCTCACTCCAGGTGCATCATGGGATGCTTTTGAACGCTAGTGAAGGAGGAACGTGTGAGGAGCACGTCATGCTCTAGAAGCTTCTTGTCCATCTGCTAAAAAAAGTCAAAATCTATTATTTCATAAATTCAGATGCAAGTTATATTTGTCTACAAAACTTGACTTCAGAATGTTTTAAGAGCAAAAGCAACATAAATTCACAAGTTTGAAGTGTACATTGGCCATTTCTAGCTAGCAATAAATACAGATGAAACCGTTTAGTGAGTGAATCACTGAAAGCAGGTCTGGAGGAGGTCAAAAATGCCTGTGAGCACATCACAAAAACATGAGGGTTAGCTATGGGAAGAATCAAAATAAGCCACTGTGACTTGGCTGTGTCGTACCAAACAAACAGCTGCCTTCCTTCTCCTCTTCATCCGCCTGCGTAACCCTAACCGTAACCGCAACCCACTGTCCTGCAGAGTTCAGCTCTGACCCTAAACTAACACACATGAACAAGCTGATCAATGTCTTCAGGATTACTAAGGTTACAGGCAGGTGAGGGGGTTTTTAGGGTTGGAGCCAAACGCTTCAGGACAGCGAACTCTAGGAGTGAACTTGCCTACCCTAACCTAAACTATCCTAAACTAACCTAACCTAACCTAACCTAACCTAACCTAACCTAAGCGAACTCTAGGAGCAAACTTGCCTACCCTAACCTAACCTAACCTAAACTAACCCTTGCCTAACCTAACCATAGATCTGAACACAAGAGTCATGGGATACGCATGTGAAACGCAAGATAATACCAGGTGGACGCGGCCTAAAACAGGACAAGCGTGACACGTAAGACACATATGCACTCAGATCACTAGAAAGAATAGTTTAATAATAAACCTTTATTTAACCAGGAAAGAAGACTCACTAAGATTAAAATCTCTTTTACAGGAGTGTCCTGGCCAGCTCAGTTTACATAACCTTTTAATAATTTTCCACTGCTTAAAACACAAACAAGCATCCTCAGGCTTTGTGCTAAAACAGCTCTTCCTCCTCCAGCAGGTTATGTGGACCCGGATCACTCAAACACCGAGGCAGGTTCTGCTCCTCCCCACCCAGAGCAAATGTCACACTCAGCTTGTGTCCTCGGCTGCCCTGCACACCGTCCGGGTTCTGGGTCTGAGCGGATCCGTCGGGGTTCTGGGATCTGGATCCATCTGGGTTCTCAGGGTCTCTGGGGACCGACACTAGGATACTCGGCCTGGCTGTCTGACCTCGGCTGTCTGGAAGACAACATTTCAAACACTCAATGCAACATTCTGTTATTGAATGACCTTGGAAACACCTGAGAAGGTCACCTGACTCGAGTGACCCTGGGAACACCTGAGAAGGTCACCTGACTCGAGTGACCTTGGAAACACTTGAGAAGGTCACCTGACTCGAGTGACCTTGGAAACACTTGAGAAGGTCACCTGACTCGAGTGACCCTGGGAACACCTGAGAAGGTCACCTGACTCGAGTGACCTTGGAAACACTTGAGAAGGTCACCTGACTCGAGTGACCCTGGAAACACTTGAGAAGGTCACCTGACTCGAGTGACCCTGGGAACACCTGAGAAGGTCACCTGACTCGAGTGACCCTGGGAACACCTGAGAAGGTCACCTGACTCAAGTGACCTTGGAAACACTTGAGAAGGTCACCTGACTCGAGTGACCCTGGGAACACCTGAGAAGGTCACCTGACTCGAGTGACCCTGGGAACACCTGAGAAGGTCACCTGACTCGAGTGACCCTGGGAACACCTGAGAAGGTCACCTGACTCAAGTGACCTTGGAAACACTTGAGAAGGTCACCTGACTCGAGTGACCCTGGGAACACCTGAGAAGGTCACCTGACTCGAGTGACCCTGGGAACACCTGAGAAGGTCACCTGACTCAAGTGACCTTGGAAACACTTGAGAAGGTCACCTGACTCGAGTGACCCTGGAAACACCTGAGAAGGTCACCTGACCTGAGTAACCTTGGAAACACCTGAGAAGGTCACCTGACTCGAGTGACCCTGGAAACACCTGAGAAGGTCACCTGACTCGAGTGACCCTGGGAACACCTGAGAAGGTCACCTGACTCGAGTAACCTAGGAAACACTTGAGAAGGTCACCTGACTCGAGTAACCTTGGAAACACCTGAGAAGGTCACCTGACTCGAGTGACCCTGGAAACACCTGAGAAGGTCACCTGACTCGAGTGACCCTGGAAACACCTGAGAAGGTCACCTGACTCAATTTCAACCTTGGAAACACCTAAGAAAGTCACCTGACTCGAAGGGGCCTCTCCGCACTGCTGGAGACTCGGAGCAATTAGCAGGAACCATCAGAAAGTGGCTCATCTGGAAAAGTGACACCCTAAATTACTGGCTTTTCCTTTGGCTTGAGCGTTTAAATACAGACAAATAAATGAAAGCATTACTTTCTTTATTTCTTTTCTTACTCACCCGCCGCTCTATTTCCACGCGCTGTTTCCTGATCCGCGTCTCGCTCCAGTCGTCTTCTGCAGCATCAGGCATCAGTGTGTGTCTGCTGTACGAGCGCAGCTAACCACACACACACACACACACACACACACACACACACACACACACACACACACACACACACACACAGACAAGAGTTAATTGCACAGTCCAGTAAATAAGACTGCAGTGAACTGAGCAAGAGACACACACATCTCAGTATTAAAATATTAAATATAAAATATTAGACAGACTGAACTGCATCAATAAGTTCTTCTTTTACCTGACAGACTTCAATTCTTTTCATATATATGATAATGCTGACATTTACACTCGCTTACATTTTAAGAGAGAGAACATTATGTGAAAAGATTACTTTGTTAGCGGCTCTTTAACACGAACCCGTCCTAAACAGCGCGCCGCTGTGTGCATTGGTCCATGTTGTGCATGTCAAATATCAGTCATAATCAATAAACGTAATTTTTTATGTTTTTTGTATCAATATTGATTTATTGATTTATTGACTTTATTTCAAATACAGTTTCTGAATGTTATTTACATATAAAAACACTTGTTATGTTATTAATGATCAAGTAGGCTATCGTATTTAATGGAAACTTATTTTTACCGTTAGTAACGTGAGGCAAAAGAAGTTAGAATGAAGGATAAACTGAAATTCACGGCATTTCAACACAACTTCTGCTCACGTATTTGAAGGCTGCTATTGGATCATCGAGGCTAAACGTCATATGATGTGACTACGCATTACTTTACGGAGAGCTTACGACCTACTAGCTACGTTCTGCCTTATGAACAAATGGTGCAACGGAATAAAGTACATAGTTACAAACTAGCTAGTAGTTACTAAGCCTCTAGTGTGGACTTTACGTTCCAATTTAAGAAAGCACTTACGAAGTCTGGTGCAACCCTACCAAGAATCCTAGAACACTGCTAACCTCACACAGTGCAGTACACACTTAATATTACCTGCTGCTTCTTTAGAAAAAATAGTGTAAAACAAATTATGCAAGCATAAACATTTCAAACAATATGCTACATGACCTCATAATGTATGTTTAATTCAGCGAGAGCTTTAGCAACACAAATGCACAATTATTTGACATGTCAATTAAATAGAAAAAAAATTCATCTAAATCTAGTGTAAATGTATAAAAAATTGTGCCATTCTGACCGAATAATGAGTCAAGATGATGTTGAAATTACTGCCGCTTCAAGGTTGAGTGCATTGCACTATGGGATACAGCAGCCTACCTGACAGTGTGCTATGTTGTATACAACACTTGTACCACGTCACCCAGGTATTCAACACAGAACATTCACACTGGCTGTGCACAGAACACATGCAGTGTCATGAGTCTCACTCTCTGTCGCGTCTTCTGCAGGTTTGCTCGCAGAATCTTTCTGATTTCTTCTTCTCGTTCTTTAGAGATGTTGAGCGTCCTCCTGCTGCACTGCTGTCTGCAGACACAAACACACACACATGCAGTGAGGAGTGTGATGTGAGCGTGTGCAGTGTGAGGAGTGTGATGTGAGCGAGTGCAGTGTGAGGAGTGTGATGTGAGCGTGTGCAGTGTGAGGAGCGTGATGTGAGCGTGTGCAGTGAGAGGAGTGTGATGTGAGCGTGTGCAGTGAGAGGAGTGTGATGTGAGCATGATTTGAGCGAGTGCAGTGAGAGGAGTGTGATGTGAGCGTGTGCAGTGTGAGGAGCGTGATGTGAGCGTGTGCAGTGAGAGGAGCGTGATGTGAGCGTGTGCAGTGAGAGGAGTGTGATGTGAGCGTGTGCAGTGTGAGGAGCGTGATGTGAGCGTGTGCAGTGAGAGGAGCGTGATGTGAGCGTGTGCAGTGTGAGGAGTGTGATGTGAGCGTGTGCAGTGTGAGGAGCGTGATGTGAGCGTGTGCAGTGAGAGGAGCGTGATGTGAGCGTGTGCAGTGAGAGGAGTGTGATGTGAGCGTGTGCAGTGAGAGGAGTGTGATGTGAGCGTGTGCAGTGTGAGGAGTGTGATGTGAGCGTGTGCAGTGAGAGGAGTGTGATGTGAGCGTGTGCAGTGTGAGGAGTGTGATGTGAGCGTGTGCAGTGAGAGGAGTGTGATGTGAGCGAGTGCAGTGTGAGGAGTGTGATGTGAGCGTGTGCAGTGAGAGGAGCGTGATGTGAGCGTGTGCAGTGTGAGGAGTGTGATGTGAGCGTGTGCAGTGTGAGGAGTGTGATGTGAGCGAGTGCAGTGAGAGGAGTGTGATGTGAGCGTGTGCAGTGATGTGAGCGTGATGTGAGCGTGTGCAGTGTGAGGAGTGTGATGTGAGCGTGTGCAGTGAGAGGAGTGTGATGTGAGCGAGTGCAGTGTGAGGAGTGTGATGTGAGCGTGTGCAGTGTGAGGAGCGTGATGTGAGCGTGTGCAGTGAGAGGAGTGTGATGTGAGCGTGTGCAGTGAGAGGAGCGTGATGTGAGCGAGTGCAGTGAGAGGAGTGTGATGTGAGCGTGTGCAGTGTGAGGAGCGTGATGTGAGCGTGTGCAGTGAGAGGAGTGTGATGTGAGCGAGTGCAGTGAGAGGAGTGTGATGTGAGCGAGTGCAGTGAGAGGAGTGTGATGTGAGCGTGTGCAGTGTGAGGAGTGTGATGTGAGCGTGTGCAGTGTGAGGAGCGTGATGTGAGCGTGTGCAGTGAGAGGAGTGTGATGTGAGCGTGTGCAGTGAGAGGAGCGTGATGTGAGCGTGTGCAGTGAGAGGAGTGTGATGTGAGCGTGTGCAGTGTGAGGAGCGTGATGTGAGCGTGTGCAGTGAGAGGAGTGTGATGTGAGCGTGTGCAGTGTGAGGAGCGTGATGTGAGCGAGTGCAGTGAGAGGAGTGTGATGTGAGCGTGTGCAGTGTGAGGAGTGTGATGTGAGCGTGTGCAGTGTGAGGAGCGTGATGTGAGCGTGTGCAGTGAGAGGAGCGTGATGTGAGCGAGTGCAGTGAGAGGAGTGTGATGTGAGCGTGTGCAGTGTGAGGAGTGTGATGTGAGCGTGTGCAGTGAGAGGAGTGTGATGTGAGCGTGTGCAGTGAGAGGAGCGTGATGTGAGCGAGTGCAGTGAGAGGAGTGTGATGTGAGCGTGTGCAGTGAGAGGAGTGTGATGTGAGCGTGTGCAGTGAGAGGAGCGTGATGTGAGCGAGTGCAGTGTGAGGAGTGTGATGTGAGCGTGTGCAGTGTGAGGAGCGTGATGTGAGCGTGTGCAGTGTGAGGAGTGTGATGTGAGCGTGTGCAGTGTGAGGAGTGTGATGTGAGCGTGTGCAGTGTGAGGAGCGTGATGTGAGCGTGTGCAGTGTGAGGAGTGTGATGTGAGCGTGTGCAGTGAGAGGAGTGTGATGTGAGCGTGTGCAGTGTGAGGAGTGTGATGTGAGCGTGTGCAGTGAGAGGAGCGTGATGTGAGCGTGTGCAGTGTGAGGAGTGTGATGTGAGCGTGTGCAGTGTGAGGAGTGTGATGTGAGCGTGTGCAGTGAGAGGAGTGTGATGTGAGCGTGTGCAGTGTGAGGAGCGTGATGTGAGCGTGTGCAGTGAGAGGAGTGTGATGTGAGCGTGTGCAGTGTGAGGAGCGTGATGTGAGCGAGTGCAGTGTGAGGAGTGTGATGTGAGCGTGTGCAGTGAGAGGAGCGTGATGTGAGCGTGTGCAGTGTGAGGAGTGTGATGTGAGCGAGTGCAGTGTGAGGAGCGTGATGTGAGCGTGTGCAGTGTGAGGAGTGTGATGTGAGCGAGTGCAGTGTGAGGAGCGTGATGTGAGCGTGATGTGAGCGTGTGCAGTGTGAGGAGTGTGATGTGAGCGTGTGCAGTGAGAGGAGTGTGATGTGAGCGTGTGCAGTGAGAGGAGTGTGATGTGAGCGTGTGCAGTGTGAGGAGCGTGATGTGAGCGTGTGCAGTGTGAGGAGTGTGATGTGAGCGTGTGCAGTGAGAGGAGCGTGATGTGAGCGTGTGCAGTGAGAGGAGTGTGATGTGAGCGTGTGCAGTGTGAGGAGCGTGATGTGAGCGTGTGCAGTGAGAGGAGTGTGATGTGAGCGTGTGCAGTGAGAGGAGTGTGATGTGAGCGTGTGCAGTGAGAGGAGCGTGATGTGAGCGTGTGCAGTGAGAGGAGTGTGATGTGAGCGTGTGCAGTGTGAGGAGTGTGATGTGAGCGTGTGCAGTGAGAGGAGTGTGATGTGAGCGTGTGCAGTGAGAGGAGCGTGATGTGAGCGTGTGCAGTGAGAGGAGTGTGATGTGAGCGTGTGCAGTGTGAGGAGTGTGATGTGAGCGTGTGCAGTGAGAGGAGTGTGATGTGAGCGTGTGCAGTGTGAGGAGTGTGATGTGAGCGTGTGCAGTGAGAGGAGTGTGATGTGAGCGTGTGCAGTGTGAGGAGCGTGATGTGAGCGTGTGCAGTGAGAGGAGTGTGATGTGAGCGTGTGCAGTGTGAGGAGCGTGATGTGAGCATGATGTGAGCGAGTGCAGTGAGAGGAGTGTGATGTGAGCGTGTGCAGTGTGAGGAGCGTGATGTGAGCGTGTGCAGTGTGAGGAGCGTGATGTGAGTGTGATGTGAGCGTGTGCAGTGAGAGGAGTGTGATGTGAGCGTGTGCAGTGAGAGGAGTGTGATGTGAGCGTGTGCAGTGAGAGGAGTGTGATGTGAGCGTGTGCAGTGAGAGGAGCGTGATGTGAGCGTGTGCAGTGAGAGGAGCGTGATGTGAGCGTGATGTGAGCGTGTGCAGTGTGAGGAGTGTGATGTGAGCGTGTGCAGTGAGAGGAGCGTGATGTGAGCGTGTGCAGTGAGAGGAGCGTGATGTGAGCGTGTGCAGTGAGAGGAGTGTGATGTGAGCGTGTGCAGTGAGAGGAGTGTGATGTGAGCGTGTGCAGTGTGAGGAGCGTGATGTGAGCGTGTGCAGTGAGAGGAGCGTGATGTGAGCGTGTGCAGTGAGAGGAGCGTGATGTGAGCGTGTGCAGTGTGAGGAGTGTGATGTGAGCGTGTGCAGTGTGAGGAGCGTGATGTGAGCGTGTGCAGTGTGAGGAGCGTGATGTGAGCGTGTGCAGTGTGAGGAGCGTGATGTGAGCGTGTGCAGTGTGAGGAGTGTGATGTGAGCGTGTGCAGTGAGAGGAGTGTGATGTGAGCGTGTGCAGTGTGCAGTGTGAGGAGCGTGATGTGAGCGAGTGCAGTGTGAGGAGTGTGATGTGAGCGTGTGCAGTGTGAGGAGTGTGATGTGAGCGAGTGCAGTGAGAGGAGTGTGATGTGAGCGTGTGCAGTGTGAGGAGTGTGATGTGAGCGTGTGCAGTGTGAGGAGTGTGATGTGAGCGAGTGCAGTGAGAGGAGTGTGATGTGAGCGTGTGCAGTGTGAGGAGTGTGATGTGAGCGTGTGCAGTGAGAGGAGTGTGATGTGAGCGAGTGCAGTGAGAGGAGTGTGATGTGAGCGTGTGCAGTGAGAGGAGTGTGATGTGAGCGTGTGCAGTGTGAGGAGTGTGATGTGAGCGTGTGCAGTGAGAGGAGTGTGATGTGAGCGTGTGCAGTGTGAGGAGTGTGATGTGAGCGTGTGCAGTGTGAGGAGTGTGATGTGAGCGTGTGCAGTGTGAGGAGTGTGATGTGAGCGTGTGCAGTGAGAGGAGTGTGATGTAAGCGAGTGCAGTGAGAGGAGTGTGATGTGAGCGAGTGCAGTGAGAGGAGCGTGATGTGAGCGTGTGCAGTGTGAGGAGCGTGATGTGAGCGTGTGCAGTGTGAGGAGTGTGATGTGAGCGTGTGCAGTGAGAGGAGTGTGATGTGAGCGTGTGCAGTGAGAGGAGCGTGATGTGAGCGTGTGCAGTGAGAGGAGTGTGATGTGAGCGTGTGCAGTGTGAGGAGTGTGATGTGAGCGTGTGCAGTGTGAGGAGTGTGATGTGAGCGTGTGCAGTGTGAGGAGTGTGATGTGAGCGTGTGCAGTGAGAGGAGTGTGATGTAAGCGAGTGCAGTGAGAGGAGTGTGATGTGAGCGAGTGCAGTGAGAGGAGCGTGATGTGAGCGTGTGCAGTGTGAGGAGTGTGATGTGAGCGTGTGCAGTGAGAGGAGCGTGATGTGAGCGTGATGTGAGCGTGTGCAGTGAGAGGAGTGTGATGTAAGCGAGTGCAGTGAGAGGAGTGTGATGTGAGCGTGTGCAGTGTGAGGAGTGTGATGTGAGCGAGTGCAGTGAGAGGAGTGTGATGTGAGCGTGTGCAGTGTGAGGAGTGTGATGTGAGCGTGTGCAGTGTGAGGAGTGTGATGTGAGCGTGTGCAGTGTGAGGAGTGTGATGTGAGCGTGTGCAGTGTGAGGAGTGTGATGTGAGCGAGTGCAGTGAGAGAAGTGTGATGTGAGCGTGTGCAGTGTGAGGAGTGTGATGTGAGCGTGTGCAGTGTGAGGAGTGTGATGTGAGCGTGTGCAGTGTGAGGAGTGTGATGTGAGCGAGTGCAGTGAGAGGAGTGTGATGTGAGCGTGTGCAGTGAGAGGAGCGTGATGTGAGCGTGTGCAGTGTGAGGAGCGTGATGTGAGCGTGTGCAGTGTGAGGAGTGTGATGTGAGCGTGTGCAGTGAGAGGAGTGTGATGTGAGCGAGTGCAGTGAGAGGAGTGTGATGTGAGCGTGTGCAGTGTGAGGAGTGTGATGTGAGCGTGTGCAGTGAGAGGAGCGTGATGTGAGCGAGTGCAGTGAGAGGAGCGTGATGTGAGCGTGTGCAGTGTGAGGAGTGTGATGTGAGCGTGTGCAGTGTAGAGGAGTGTGATGTGAGCGAGTGCAGTGTGAGGAGTGTGATGTGAGCGTGTGCAGTGTGAGGAGTGTGATGTGAGCGTGTGCAGTGTGAGGAGTGTGATGTGAGCGTGTGCAGTGTAAGGAGTATGATGTGAGCGTGTGCAGTGTGAGGAGTGTGATGTGAGCGTGTGCAGTGTGAGGAGTGTGATGTGAGCGTGTGCAGTGTGAGGAGTGTGATGTGAGCGTGTGCAGTGTGAGGAGTGTGATGTGAGCGTGTGCAGTGTGAGGAGTGTGATGTGAGCGTGTGCAGTGTGAGGAGTGTGATGTGAGCGTGTGCAGTGTGAGGAGTGTGATGTGAGCGTGTGCAGTGAGAGGAGTGTGATGTGAGCGTGTGCAGTGTGAGGAGTGTGATGTGAGCGTGTGCAGTGTGAGGAGCGTGATGTGAGCGTGTGCAGTGTGAGGAGCGTGATGTGAGCGTGTGCAGTGTGAGGAGCGTGATGTGAGCGTGTGCAGTGTGAGGAGTGTGATGTGAGCGTGTGCAGTGTGAGGAGCGTGATGTGAGCGAGTGCAGTGAGAGGAGCGTGATGTGAGCGTGTGCAGTGAGAGGAGCGTGATGTGAGCGTGTGCAGTGAGAGGAGTGTGATGTGAGCGTGATGTGAGCGTGTGCAGTGAGAGGAGTGTGATGTGAGCGAGTGCAGTGAGAGGAGTGTGATGTGAGCGTGATGTGAGCGTGTGCAGTGAGAGGAGTGTGATGTGAGCGTGTGCAGTGAGAGGAGCGTGATGTGAGCCTGTGCAGTGAGAGGAGTGTGATGTGAGCCTGTGCAGTGAGAGGAGTGTGATGTGAGCGTGATGTGAGCGTGTGCAGTGAGAGGAGTGTGATGTGAGCGTGTGCAGTGAGAGGAGCGTGATGTGAGCGTGTGCAGTGAGAGGAGTGTGATGTGAGCGTGTGCAGTGTGAGGAGCGTGATGTGAGCGTGTGCAGTGAGAGGAGTGTGATGTGAGCGTGTGCAGTGAGAGGAGCGTGATGTGAGCGTGTGCAGTGAGAGGAGTGTGATGTGAGCGTGTGCAGTGAGAGGAGTGTGATGTGAGCGTGTGCAGTGTGAGGAGCGTGATGTGAGCGTGTGCAGTGAGAGGAGCGTGATGTGAGCGTGTGCAGTGTGAGGAGTGTGATGTGAGCGTGTGCAGTGTGAGGAGTGTGATGTGAGCGTGTGCAGTGTGAGGAGTGTGATGTGAGCGTGTGCAGTGAGAGGAGTGATGTGAGCGTGTGCAGTGTGAGGAGTGTGATGTGAGCGTGTGCAGTGTGAGGAGCGTGATGTGAGCGTGTGCAGTGTGAGGAGTGTGATGTGAGCGTGTGCAGTGTGAGGAGTGTGATGTGAGCGTGTGCAGTGTGAGGAGTGTGATGTGAGCGTGTGCAGTGTGAGGAGCGTGATGTGAGCGTGTGCAGTGTGAGGAGTGTGATGTGAGCGTGTGCAGTGTGAGGAGTGTGATGTGAGCGTGTGCAGTGTGAGGAGTGTGATGTGAGCGTGTGCAGTGTGAGGAGTGTGATGTGAGCGTGTGCAGTGTGAGGAGTGTGATGTGAGCGTGTGCAGTGTGAGGAGCTGTGATGTGAGCGTGTGCAGTGTGAGGAGTGTGATGTGAGCGTGTGCAGTGTGAGGAGTGTGATGTGAGCGTGTGCAGTGTGAGGAGTGTGATGTGAGCGTGTGCAGTGAGAGGAGTGTGATGTGAGCGTGTGCAGTGTGAGGAGTGTGATGTGAGCGTGTGCAGTGTGAGGAGTGTGATGTGAGCGTGTGCAGTGTGAGGAGTGTGATGTGAGCGTGTGCAGTGTGAGGAGTGTGATGTGAGCGTGTGCAGTGTGAGGAGTGTGATGTGAGCGTGTGCAGTGTGAGGAGTGTGATGTGAGCGTGTGCAGTGAGAGGAGTGTGATGTGAGCGTGTGCAGTGTGAGGAGCGTGATGTGAGCGTGTGCAGTGTGAGGAGTGTGATGTGAGCGTGTGCAGTGTGAGGAGTGTGATGTGAGCGTGTGCAGTGTGAGGAGTGTGATGTGAGCGTGTGCAGTGAGAGGAGTGTGATGTGAGCGTGTGCAGTGTGAGGAGCGTGATGTGAGCGTGTGCAGTGTGAGAGCGTGATGTGAGCGTGTGCAGTGTGAGGAGTGTGATGTGAGCGTGTGCAGTGTGAGGAGTGTGATGTGAGCGTGTGCAGTGTGAGGAGTGTGATGTGAGCGTGTGCAGTGAGAGGAGTGTGATGTGAGCGTGTGCAGTGTGAGGAGTGTGATGTGAGCGTGTGCAGTGTGAGGAGTGTGATGTGAGCGTGTGCAGTGTGAGGAGTGTGATGTGAGCGTGTGCAGTGAGAGGAGTGTGATGTGAGCGTGTGCAGTGTGAGGAGTGTGATGTGAGCGTGTGCAGTGAGAGGAGTGTGATGTGAGCAGTGTGCAGTGAGA